>NC_054478.1:68720544-69020544 GCF_017639515.1 Carcharodon carcharias | reverse complement strand
CCATTGTGGGTGTTGGAATTTTATCTTCAGCCATATTACTCTCATCTTCCATGTGCTGTTTTTCTTGCTCGCAGATTGAGTACAACTCTTGACCTCCCTCTTCAATAGCATTAGCTTCTGTTTCCACATCTATCATATGCGCATTCAAGGATTTCCAGACTCCTGAACTAGCTTTAGATCCATCACAACCTCATCCTAGTGCATGGCTGGAGCTTTACCATGACCTGTAGCATTATTATTTCCTCAACCCCTGCATGCTGTCTGTATATGACCTACTTTCCCACCAGCATAGTACTTTGACTGGAATTGAGGACATTTAAATGGCTGGTGGCTACCATAGCAATGATGGCATCTAAATTTCTGACTCTGAGACTATGAACTTGGCTGCCCTGGCCAGTATCTTGCTGAAATCCTGCCAGCTCAGGAAAAGAACTCATTTGAAATTTGCAACTATCTCTTTCTGCCATTTTCATGGCTTTGGACTCATCACAGGCCTCCTTCCACATCAGCTTATTTCTTTGCTCAAAAGCTTGGCCTGGATTTCATTGCTCTTTAGGCCTCCTACAAACATGTCTCTAAGGTTGATTCTAAGTTCATGCCATACCCACAGTGACAAGAGATCTTCTTTAATTAAAGAAAGTAATCTGCAGCAGTCTCACTTGGCAACTACTTCCTTTGACTGAACATCACTCTCAGTGCAATTTCATTCTTGGTTGTGCTATAATATGAGTTCAGAATCTCATTAATTTCAGCATAGTCCATAGTAATGGGGTCTCTCAGACAATATTGGTTAGACACTACATCAGAGGCATTGGAGGGAGTGTAGAGAAGATTCAGGAGAATGGTTCCAAAGGTGAAGAACATCAGTTATGAGGATAGATTGGAGAAGTTGGTACTGTTTTCCTTAGAGAAGGGAAGGTTGAGAGGAGATTTGATAGAAGTATTCAAATCATGAGGGGTCTGGACAGAGTAGATAGGGAGAAAATGTTCCCACTCATCAGAGAATCGAGAATGAGCGGTCACAGATTTAAAGTAATTGGCAAAAGAAGCAATACTGACATGCAGCGAGTGGTTAAGGAATGCACTGCCAGAGAGTGTTGTGGAGTCAGGTTCAATTGAAACATTCAAAAGGGAATTAGACTTTTATCTGAACAGGGTGTGCAGGATTACAGGGAGAAGATGGGGAAATGGCACTAGGTTAATTTCTCATTCGGAGAGTGGGAGAGCTGGTGCAAACACGACGGACTGAATGATCTCCTTCTGCGCTGTAACGATTCTATGATGCTGTGAAGAGCATCTGGTCCCATAATGGTGATGAAAACATTTGCTGTCTCCTCATCCCCTATTACATTTGCTTTCAGCCAAATGTGTAACCTTTGTTCGTAATCACACCAGCCCTTTTTATTACGGTTGAAATCCCCCATTGTCCCCAAATACGTCTTCAGTGCCATTTTGCAATTACATATCATACTGACTCACTATGTATCTGAATATATGATGTGCACACACAGGCCAATCTTTCAAACTGCTCAAACCTCCTCAAAATCAATTTTAGAAGTTCCAAAAAGTGTGTCACATTGTTCTTCGGTCCTTAATTTCTTAAAGGAAGTGCACAAAAGGATTTCATCCCATCCTTGTCGCCATCTTTCAGTTGTGTATTATACTAAGACTGACGCATGGTCAACTCCTGGCGGCCATTATTGAACAACTTTATTTACACCTCCTCAACAGAGCTGGCAGCAGAGAGGACAGTATAGCAGAATGCTCAACTATTACAATGTAGTATATACCCAGATTTTTCTGTCTGTACAGTATTCTTCAAAAAATACAACTGCTCATGGGTTGTTCTTCAAGGAACAACAAATTTAAAGAATGTAAATTTATCAGCCAAATATACAAGACTTAACCTTAACCTCTAATACTTGGAATAATGCTAGGTACTCATTGTCCAATCCTTAAATAAAAGCATGATGATACTGTTTGAATTACTTTATTCCAGCTAATGTAATTTGAGTTATTCAACCCACATAAACAAATAGAGCCCAATTAACCTTATGACTCTGATCTATGTTATGCCCTTAACCCCTATGCTGAACTCCCCTTATCCATATTTATGTATTACAACCAGACTGTCTCCAGCCATGTTTTATTAATGCACCTGTGATAGTCAGCATTTTCACAGAGAGAACTGAACAGGTTGCCAAGACACAGGGACATCTAGATAAGTATACTTCCAGCATTGCCCTAAGTGTCTCAATCCTGAATTTTGGCTACACTCTTGCCATTTGGCTTAGCCCAACGGATCAAAATCTGCTCTACCTCTGGAATGACCATAAATGGCCTTACCTTTGAGATAGACCTAGGTCTGCGGGTGGTCATGTTTGTGGTTTCTGCTTTATGCTACCTGACCCTAGTCACAGTCCATATTTTTCTATTATAAGTACTAAAGTAATGTCCAACGCAAATAGAAAAAATATGCTTATGCCTGTACTTCTCTGACCTTTTATACTGTATCGTTTTTCTCTCTCTCCTCTCTGCCGTACAGGTTAACAAGAGAATTACTGAAACACAGTTTTGGATTATTTGTCATTACTTATTCCCCATAACACAATAATTAGAAAGAGGTCAATTGAAGAATTTATTTAATCAATAATATTTTTGAGGATTTGAAGTTCAAGAAGTTACCTACATCACAGCTTATGTAATTGTGAAAAAATAAAATGGTTAAAATCTATAAATATGAACATGAACAGTTACAGTATCTGTTGACTGATAGGCTTACATTCCCAGGTCAATCTGATGAATAATGAAGAAGAATGAATTGACCTTACTTTTGCTCTGCATTTTCCTAATTTTCACAGATTTCTTCTGTCTTATTTAGTTTTTATTTGTTATAGCACTACCTTGACAAAATAAACAACAGGAAACATCAATGAACAGCTCTTACAGGAGGAAGGTTTGCTAATCTGGTTGTAAAGATGTTTGAAGTTTTCAGCACTCTAGAAAGATAGCAGCAATAATACAGGTAAATTGTTGATTGTTCTAACCCACTGCTCCAATGATCCTCTCTTTGGAAATCTTAGCATCAGATTACACGCTAGCTTATGTACTGGCTGTACTTTTCTTTTATTGCTTTAACAACATCATTAGCTTTTCTTGCCATCCCTGAATTTAGCCAGTTTTTTCAAGGGACAAAAGGATGCTATCTTTTTCCACGATGTTACCTGTTGTCACGGTTGCAGGCCCTGTTCTGAAACTAGTGAGAATTTAAAGGGGAAAGGATCAATTTGGATTATTATTTTTTGCAGTATGCAGCACAAGAGTACTCCTCGTAGATTTTATTGGAGCTTTCATGCTTTGGGATTTTTGACCATCTTTTCACAGATGGTTTTAAAAAATGTAAATTTAATCGTGTGTTAAAGCAGAGTGTCTTCATGTAAATTGAAAGAAAAGAGCCCTTAGGCAATAGCTAATTAAGATTTGAAGTAGCTAGGTTTGATATGATTTTCCCATAGATTGTAAATAATAAGCAATTAGTTGGTCTATGAAAAAATAAGTCACGTCCGTTGTGATAGTCAGTAGACCAGATTTTTAAAATGGAAGTTACGAGGCTGCCAGAATCGCAAAAGGTGCAATGGAGTAATGAGAAATTATTTTGTTTAAGATAAGCTGGGCAACTTGCTGCTGTGGGAAGCATAGCATGTTTATTATTTTTCATTATTACATATAGACGACTTGTAATGATTGAAATAAATGAATCTGATGATAACTGCTTAATAATTCTTACTTTGCCTATATCTCAGCAAGTGTTTGCACACTCTCAAAGAGGTTGAAGAAACATATATGTAAAAGGCACAAATACTTAGTTCATATTACAATTGAAAACTTTTGTTATGCCCTGGGTTATGCTTTGTATAGTTAAATATTAGGCAATATAGGAACAACTCTAACATAAAATGCTCAAAATATTTATGGGAGAAGTTGGCAAAATGGTACCCAAGAGAATGTTGAAGGCAGAAGCTAAACTTGTCATACAATACAATTTGTTTTGTTAACACTACTGATTATTAGGTTTTAGCATTGCCATTTTCATCTTCACCAAACAACCAAAAGCGATAATACCTTGATACTATATATTATTTTGGGGAAAGAAAAAGATGAGTAAAGGAGTGATGCCAGACAGTTGATACTGCACCTAAATGTCAGATACCTACACTTACAAGCTCAGCTTTGGACGGCTAGGTACCAAATGTTCTAGGTGTTGTTTTCAGGATTTACTTGTTCTGCCACCTCCTTTCATGGTCTGGTTTGTGTGGGCCCTGAGAAACCTTCTCCATCTCAAATAGCCCAGTCATACTTCCACGGAAGCAGTACTGAACTTTGACAAAGACAAAACACTGTGATGCTGGAATCTGAACTATAAATAGAAAATATTGGAAATACTCAGCAGCTCACGTAGCATCTGTGTGTGAAGATTATGTGTATGAACATTAATGTTTCAGATATCTTTCTCAGGCCTAGAATATACAGATTTTAAGCAAGTACAAAGACGGGGAAAGGGAAGGCAGAGAAAGAACAAGAAGACAGCACTGTGAACAGGTGGATGGCAAGGGTGATAAAATGACAAAAGGGATCATTGTGCAAGGCAAAAGGGAGGAAATATGGGACAGATAAATAAACAAAAGATGGGTTCAGAGAAGCTGTAAATGGCAACAGTAGAAACAATGCCTTCACTTATTGCCTGGAAAAATGGGAGCAGTTGTTATGATCTACCTTAAGAACATGAGAACAGAGAACTTCAGGTCAGTTAGCCTGAAATCAGTTGTTAGAAAAATGCTGGAATCTATTATTAAGGAAGTCTTAAAAATGCAATAAGAAACTCATTGATGATCAGACAGAGTCAAATGGTTTCATGAAAGGGAAATTGTATTTGACAAATTTAAGGAGGTTTTTGAGGATGTAATTGGCATGTTAGTTAAGGAGAGTTAGTGGATTTACTTGGATTTCCAAAAGGCATTTGACAAAGTGCCATATGAAAGGTTAATAGGTAAATTGGGGGCTCATGGAGTTGAAGTAATATGGATGGAGAATTGTTTAACAGACGGGCAGCAGAGAGTAGGGATAAATGAGGCATTTTCAAGTTAATAATTACTGGAGTGCCACAAGGATCAATGCTGGGGTCTTAGCTTTTTACAATGTTTATTAATGACATAGACAAAAGGATCAATAATATCTAAGATTTTTTTTCATAGGATATAGGCATTGCTGGCATTTGCATTTTTTGTCCATCCCTATTTGCTCTTGAATCAAATGGCTTGCCATTTCAGAGGGCAATTAAGAGTCAACCACATTGCTGTGGGTCTGGAGTCAAATGTAGGCCAGACCAGGTAAAGACTGTAGATTTCCTTCTCCGAAAGAAATTAGTGAACCAGGTGGATTTTTATGACAATCAATTTGGTCACCATTACTGAGACTAGCTTTTAAAATTCCAGATTACTAATTTAATTTAAATTCCACAGCCGTCATGGTGGGATTTGAACCCAGCATCCCCAGATCATTAGCCTGAGCCTCTGGATTGGGAATAGTAACTGTGAGGAGGACTCAGAGAAATGTTATGGATAGGAGAGGGGGTCTAAGTTAAACAACCCTGATTTCTCCTCTCACCAACTGTCTGTAAACAGAAAGGTCTGTTTAAAATGTCTGATTTCCCCCTTTATAAGTGGTGGTATATTTTCCCCAACCCCTCAGTTTTGGAGCGATCCAATCCTCTGTTAATAACCCCCAGTAAACTCGAGATAGAGTAAAATCAGAGAGTTAGTTATTTTACACACACTCAAAATGTGGAAAGGGGGTTTTGCTGTGTAACCCCAGTACATTCATGCAATTAAACAGGGATAAGGGAAAGAAAGAGGTGCAGGGCAAAGGCCACAGATAAAATGAGAATTATTGTTTCACATGAGTCCAGAGTCCAGAATCAAAAGTCCAATGGTGTATTCCTTCAGAGAGGTTAGCAGGCTGAAGCTGATACGGGGTGTTCCACTTTTCCAGTAGCGCTGACTTCCACGATGGGAGAAGCATGTAGAGATGAACTAGTCTTGTAGTAGGCACTGGTACAGAGTTCAGGTGTTCCAGTAGAAACAGTGTAGATGAGGGCCAGGCAAATTAAACTTGGACAGATCTTGGGTTCTGTTGCTGTTCTGTTGATGGAAGATGGCAGGCTGCCTCTTTTAGCTTCACATATTATAGGTTCTAGCAGTTTGGGTTGGGGGTGGGGAGCACTGATGTGACTTAACTCCCACTTCTTCCCTTTGGTTTGGACAAAGGCTGTATATTCCTGGTGTGGATTCTTGAGATGGTTAAAGCTTTGTCCATTAATAAGCTTCAGAGGTTTCAGGATCCCTTTGTCCTCATAGACGCATCATCTCCATTAGCCAGAGCTCTGCCTTAGAAATGAAAAGGGCCTGTGTACATTTCCTTGGAATTTGATTTCTGCAGGCACAGAGGCATTAGGGCCTCTAGATATAACAAGGTCCTTGCTGTTTTCTGAAGGCTAGAAATTCAACTTGTGTGGGTTGTAGCTAGTCAGGCTTCAGTCAGTGTAAAGCCTTTGTCCATTTAAAAAAAATTAAGTAACCAGGATGATGTAGATATACATATTTTCCTTCAGGTCTTCTGGGCATGACAGAAGCTGCAAAGGGATATAGACAGGTTAATTGATTCGGGAACAAGGTGGCAGATGGAGTATAATAGGGGGAAATGTGAGGTTATTTACCACGTGAGCAAGGATTTAAAGCATAACATTTTTTTAAATAAAAACAAAAAATGCTGGAAAAATTGAGCAGTTCTTGCAGCATCTGTGGAGAGAGAAACAGAGTTAATGTTTTAAGTCCGTATGACTACGGCTCTGAAGAAGAGTCGTATGGACTCAAAACATTAACTCTGTTTCTAACGTTCCATTTTTGGTATGGCTGGTGAAGTTCCAACAAGATCATCAACCTAGCTTGGGAGGAGGTGGCTGTGGTGGTGAGCACCAACTCAGCCCAGAGGAGAACAAGAATACAGTGCCCCTAATGGAGGAATGGCCTCTCTGCACACCCAAGATAAGTGAGCCTTCTCATCTATCTCAGCTCACAATCTCACAAGCTCCTCACACATTCGCAGGATAACAGTCCACAGGGATCTCAGGCACTATCAGCACAAGGGACATCACCACTCACTCTCCCATATACACCTTGATATTTCCATCTGGCTCAAATTGTGTGCAATTTGTGTGCATCCTGTACACGGCTCCAGTCAGCACAAATACAAAGCAGGCATTCTTATCATCTGCCTTGGTATGTGTCCTGCTTACACTCTGTCCATCTGTCTTCATGCAGACCAAACTCGCCCATATTAAAAAGGAGAGGTCCTGGACTGGTGGTGGCATGCCAGAGATCAGGTCCTCACCCAGTATGAGGAGCGAGCAGTACTCCTGTCCAGAGAGGACCAGGACCGTGCCTGCAGTGACAGTGAGGTCAACTGGGCACACCTAAGTGAGGATCCTGAACCAGCTGACTTCAGACTGCAAGACTGTGAGTGCAATGTTACGTCTTGGTGTCTGTTGCCATGTACTAAGTATCTCTACTCTTCTTCATAGGCACCATAGCCAAGCACCCTAGTGACACTGGTAACCAGCCCCTCATATCCAGCCCTGAAGACACCTCGGATGAGGATCTTGAGGATTCACTTCTAGAAGACCTGTCACAATGCTCTTTCGCACCCTCCACCAGCCCAGAGACAGGCACTTTGGTGGGACTTAAATCTAGAGCAGGCTCGCTGTCACAATCTGGTAAGCACAGCACAGATTCTGGTCCACAGCCAGTGGAGGCAGGGACATCCAAGGTCACCAACACGGAGGACGGCTGGAGACCCGGATTCTGCTGAGTCCCAGTCAGATGATGAGTCTCTGGTCTTAATACAGATATTGGAGCTGCGGCAACAGGCACTGGAA
The DNA here is from genome assembly GCF_017639515.1 of Carcharodon carcharias. Classification (NCBI taxonomy): domain Eukaryota; kingdom Metazoa; phylum Chordata; class Chondrichthyes; order Lamniformes; family Lamnidae; genus Carcharodon; species Carcharodon carcharias. The sequence goes on along the minus strand of NC_054478.1, from coordinate 69,012,554 downwards.
TATCAGGCAGGAGTGGCAGATGCGTTCAGTCTGAGGTAATAATGCTGGCATGGCAGCACACCGAGGTCAACACTGGAGGCCTCCATGGAGGCCTTGCTCCAGGACAGAGGTCCTGCACTGCTCCAGGAGTTGAACTCCATTGCTGTAGGCATTGGTGGAATCTATCAGTGGCTATGCAAGAGGGGGCCAGGGCTCACTCCAGGTGCTCCTTCTCCTTAAGGAGTCAACCAGAGAGCCTCGGACATCCACCCAGGTGACTCTGGCAGTGCCCACCAGATCTTAATCCCCTCTGCCTGTGACCCCGTCACCTCCCACTCCACAGGCGAGGAGGTTACACCTGCCCCACAGCAGGAGAACGAAAGAAGGCCGGGGCCCTCCAAGTCTCGACCCTCCAGAGGACACGTGCCAAAGTCCTCACAGACAACGGGGTGTAGCAGTCAGCAGGCTGCCTCCACCTCTGCTGTGGATGTCGGGGATGCACCAAGACGTAGTGGTAGGGTTAGGAGGATCAAGAATTACTATGAGCACAGTGGTAACACAGGTGTTCACCACATGTATATACTTTCCACTATTATAAATAGAATTGCACTGATTCCACATCTCCTCTTGTGTATGCCTACTCTGTATGCTGAGTTGTGTTTTGCTTGAATAGGTGTTATACCACGTTCCCTCCCCCTATTTATCGCAGCTTTCACATCATTTGCTTCTGGTCAATGTTGTGTGCTGCCATCTCATCACAATGTGTGCCTGTTCTCAGTTCATTACCAACATTAGTGATGCCTCACCCTCAATGTCAAAAGTGCTGTGCAAAGCATCTTGTCAACATGCATTGAAGGTTCAAGTGATGTTCATTCTTGGCTGTAAGATGGAAGCTCATGTAGTCCCCCGACTCATTTGCATTGTGGAAAGGTGAAGGTATTGTGTAGAAGCAGAGATGTAGATGTGCATGGAGAAGGGTAATCTTTCCTTGAACTCCGGGTACTCTCTGTCATCCATGAGGGTTTGCAATCTATAAGCCCATACCCAGAGGTCATGTGCACTCCTGCCAGCCTTGTGCATTGTAATCTCTTTGGGTGTACGTCTTCTAAGCTCACCAATAAGTGTGTGCACCTTCCCACCTCAATGTGCCTCGGGGGCACAATTTTGTCCAAGTGCGCAAAGCTACAGTTTGAACCATTTTCCACTTTGGAATTGTCTGCATAGCACCCACAAGACTATCATCAAAAAGAAGGGATGCAGCACTGGCCCATTAATTCTGCTTTGCCTCCTGTCCCCTAAACAGTCACTAAACTCAGTGATGCTGCATCCATATGGAGATGTGATGCGGTCAGTGGAACTGTTGAGCATGGTCTCGATGCTTATATGAAAGACAATGCTGAGGGCAGAAATGAACGAGTAGCTAGGATGTAATGCAGCTGATGCGTGCTCTTTATTATCAATGAAGCGAAGCCTTGAGGGCTTCATATTTTGTCTGCATTTTTGGGTTGGCAAGGGCCAGAGCTGACCATTATGGGAAACTGGTGTTGAAGAGGAGGCTTTTTCATGTCTGTCAGGCAAATATGTGAAGATGGTCATTGTCAGGTATGCTATGAACATTGAAAGGCCAGGCTAACTGGAGCCCACATTCCTAACTGAGAGTGGAGGGTCTCAATGTATTGGTGATTAAGGTAACACTAAGGGCTGAGTACTTTGAACATGCATTAACACCCATTGAACATCCGCGCCTGCCTTGGCCTAATTCTTGCCTAGCAGTATCACCACTGAAGTTCCACAGAAGGCGTTTTTCTGTTGCTGAAGATGGATCTCCTTGAGACGCTTTGTCAGACTGAGGGTACTCTTCCATGAGTCCACTGAGGACTGCAGTATAACTTCTGCCTCTTTTAGGCTGGAGAGACACATAAAGACACATAAAGAGGCAGCAGCTTCTGTCGTGTGATGCCGGAACGACCTCCTGCACTTAATACCTCATCTCAGCAAGGACACGTGCCGGCATGTCTTCATCATCCTTCATAGGATAAGGACATGGTGAGCAGAATGTGTAAGTTCTCAATCTCAGAATGAAGAGGATGGTTGAGAAGACTAGCCACACTGGCAGTGATATGGACCCATCACAGAGGGCACTGGTCTGACAGGATATGCAGTGCTACTCATCATCATCCTCCTGGGACCTGGTGGCTATGAGTGGCTCACGTGCACAATTGCCTCATCCGGCTCTTGCTATGGCCTGTTCCCCTTCAGCCTTGCCTTCCTCGACCTCCTCGCCCTCACCCTTCTCGATGTCCTCTTCAGAGGAGGTGTGCAGCTCCGCCATCTTGGTATCTGGCAATTCCTCCCTCCTTTGCAGCGCCAGATTGTGCAACGCGTAGCAAACCACGATGATCTGTGAGACCCTCTGGGGAGTGTACTGGAGCATTTCGCCAGATCTGTCGCAGCATTGGAATTGCATCTTCAAGATGCTAATGGTCTGCTCTACCCCTGTTCGTGTGGTGGAATGAGCATCATTGTACCTTCCCTCAGCTGGAGTTTGTGGCCGTCAAACGAGTGTCATCTGCCACGTCCTTTGCTGATGGCCTTTGTCACTGAGGAGCCAACCCTGGATGTTGTATGGTCCTTTGAAGACGTCTGGGATCTGCAGTCTACTCAAGGTATAGGAGTTGTGGCAGTTCCCCGGGTATCTTGCACAAACTCGCATGATGTGTTTCTGGTGGCCGTAGACCAGCTGCAGATTAAGTGAGTGGAAGCCTTTCCTGCTGATGTATTACATTGCATGTTAGCAGAGAGCTCTTATAGCCACATGAATGCAGTTGATGGCACCCTGCATCTGTGGGAATCTGGAAATGGCAGCAAAGCCCAGTGCCCAGGCTGCCTGGCTAGCCTCATCTCTTGCAAAGTGCACTTGGCAAAGAAAGCACCCGTCACCTTCTGTATGCACTTGTAGGTGGAAGCTTGAGAGATCCACAGAGGTCCTCAGTGGACCCCTGGAAAGAGCCAGAAGTTAAGAGCAACAGTGACTTTCAGAGCCACTGGCGAAAGATGTCACCCCAGTCCCCAGGTTATCAACTCAGGGAGAATGTGGCAGATGTGAGCCACCAGATCCCTGGAAGTGTGGAGGTGTCAACGACACTGTGTCTTGCTCATCTGCAGAAAAGACATGCAGCTTCTGTACACCCTCAGTCTTGAGAGGTGCCTACTTGCAGCGTTTCTGTCAGTCTCATCCTCTGGGTCTGGAGGGGGCCCTGCTGCCCCTTGCTCATCAGAGTGAAGCTCCTCCCTTTGGCGAGCCTGATGTCGCTGTCACACTCTTCTCCGCCTTTCCTCCTGCCTGCATGCAATGATGCAGGTGAGATTAAATGCACCCTCCATCTTCCTGAAAGTTTCCTCTCTGCAGGAACATTGAAAGAAAGGCATGAGTAGGCATCAGCTTCAAAGGTTCACTTTCTGTCGCTGACTCGTAAGTGACTGTGAGTTCAAGGGCTTGGTTACAGTATGGGCACTTAGGTCTAGGACTGTGTTAGCCAATACAGTCCTGGCCATTGCAATGACCGCTTCCCCCTTCCCCCACACCCCAGCAACCCCCAGGCCCATTTCAGTAGATCTACTGCTATAAGAGGGATTTGGTCAGGTGCTTGGATGCCCTGCATGGATTCGAGGTGATAGATTACTCATTCAGTGGACTCTATCACTACATCCTTTGGAATACTGATGAGGGCACATGTTCTGTAAGGCGATGAGATTCCTTTAGGGAGACCTGTGAGTTCCCATCTCTGAACCTGGCAACTGCAAGGTTCTGAGGTGGGATTTCCAAGAGGCTTCTCCTGTTGGTCCAGGTGCCCACTTGCTTTTGGAATCATTATCACACTGGAGAATTACCACGATTGGTACAATGTGTTATTGCAGGAGATCGATGATTGGAACGCACCAGAATTAATCTCGTGTGAATGCGCTGTTACACAGAAGGCTCCAGATTGCCTCAATAGTTATTGAGATGCTCCTAACATGTCTCAGCTGTGCATTCCTCCTCATTTGGTAATACAGATTCCAGATGGGTGCCCCTTTAGTCGGCCCCACAGTGCTGTGATCCACTTCTCCCAGAAGCCCTAACAGCCCTTCTCAGCAGCACTTTTTTTTTGTTTTACATTCTACTGCACCATTGCTTGAGGTTCCAAGTTGGTAGGCCAGATTTGGCCCTCCCTATGTGTCCATGGAAACCCCTCCCATCCTCGTAAAGAGCATAACGTTCAGATTTCCCTCCCTCCTATTACTTTCAGTACCCCACCCCCGTAATCCTTGATCCCATTGTAATTGTGGTTGATATCCCAGTGTTACCCCCTGAGTCGTTTGAGGTGGATGTGCCTATACCCGATGTAGACCTTACTCATCCCTATCTTGAGGCCTACTGTACTTTCACACATAGGCATCCCCCACTAACCCCCCATGAGACCATTGAGTGCTTGTCCCTGGCTGTTCCCTATCTACAGGCTGCAGATGCCTCCCCTGACTAAGACTGTGCCATCTGTGGTTGAGTACTATGCTGGAAACCCCCTGACTATTGTGTTTGAGGTGATGACCACACCCTGCTCACACTATGCTAGGCATGACTGACAATGGACAGACATGCCCTCCCCCTCCCTGGACTGGAACAGGGACTGTCTTTGGAAGCTCAGCAATGTAAGCTGAAGCGCAATCCTCCACAATCCTCCATTCTGGCCCCAACTTGCTTATGTCCTTCAGTAAGAGACTCTCTCCCAATTCATACCCAGAAGACTCTCCCATCGCCCCCAGTCCCCCAGGCTTCTGAGTACAACCTTCCCCAGCCTCCCTGCCCCCCCAAGTCAGGTGTTTGACTACAACCTTCCCGAGTCTCCCCACCCCGGTCCCAATCAAGCCTTTGATCTCCAGCACCTTCCCTTGCCTCTGTTTTGTCTTTCCGCACCCTCCTCCCCCACCCCAGCTGCAGTCGAGCCCATGCCCTGCAGCACATTACAGCTCACCCCTGCCTTACAGCTGGTCTTGTATTTACAGCCTTGCCTGTGTAGCCCCACCCTGTGAAAGCCATGTGTTGTATGCGAAGCCAGCGCAGAGTCAGAGGTGCTGCGAGCACTGCACAATGCAAGGTAAGTGAACATACCTCAAAGTCACAAGTGAATTGCAGATCGCCATGTGCACATAAAAATATAAGAAATAGGAGCAGGAGTAGGCCATTCGGCCCCTCAAGCCTGCCCCACCATTCAATAAGGTCATGACTGACCTGCCCCAGGCCTCAGCCCCTCTTTCGTGCCAACTCCTCAAAACGCTCAGCTCCCCAATATTTCAAAAATCTATCTACTTCCTCTTTAAATACTTTCAGTGATCTAGCCTCCACAACTATCTGGGGTAGAGAATTCCAGACATTCACTACCCTCTGAGAGAAGAAATTCCTTCGCATCTCAGTTTTAAATGAGTGTCCCCTTATTCTGAAACCATGTGCCTGAGTTTGAGATACCCCCACTAGTGGAAATATCTTCTTAACATCTACCCTGTCAAGCTCCCTCAGAATCTTATATGTTTCAATAAGATCACCCCTCATTCTTTAAACTCTAATGAATAAAGGCCTAATCTGTTTAGCTGCTTTTGATAAGTCAACCTCTTCATCCCAGGAATCAGCCTAGTGAATTGCTTTTGAACTGTCTCCAATGCCAGGAATATCCTTTCTTAAATATGGGCACCAAAACTGTGCACAGTACTCCAGGTGCAGCCTCACCGACACCCTGTACAGTTGTAACAAGACTTCCCTATTTTTAAACTCCAATCCACTAGCAAAACAGGCCAAAATTCCACCTCCCTTTCTGTCTCTTCCCCCTTCCTTTTGTTTTTTCCAATAAATTATATAGATTTTTCTTTTCCCACCTATTTCCATTATTTTAAAATATTTTTAAATCTTTTATGCTCCCCCCACCTCCACTAGAGCTATACCTTGAGTGCCCTACCATCCATTCTTAATTAGCACATTCGTTTGGATAATATCACCAACTTCAACACCTGTGTTCTTTTGTTCTTTTGTCTGTGACATCTTTTGATGATCTGCTTCTATCATTGCTGGCTTGTCCCTACAACCACACCACCTCCCTCCACTTCTCTCCCCCCACCCAACACCACCGCTCCCCCCCACACACACACCTTAAACCAGCTTATATTTCACCCCTTCCTTGGATTCACCTAGTTCTGTTGAAGGGTCATGAGGACTCGAAACGTCAACTCTTTTCTTCTCCGCTGATGCTGCCAGACCTGCTAAGTTTTTCCAGGTAATTCTGTTTTTGTTCCAAAATTCCATTTGCCTTCTTAATTACTTGCTGCCCCTGCATGCTAACTTTTTGTGTTTCATGCACAAGAAGACCCAAATCTTTCTGTGCTGCACTTTTTTGGAGTCTGTCTCCATTTAAATAATAGCCTGCCTTTTGATTCCTCCTACCAAAGTGCATGACCTCATAATTTCCTACATTAAACTCCATTCGCCAAATTTTTTCCCACTCACTCAACCTATCTATATCCTCTTGCAGATTCCTCATGTCCTCATCGCAACATGCCCTCCCACCTATTTTTGTATCGACAGCAAATTTGGATACATTACACTCTGCCCTCTCCTCCAAGTCATTAATGTAGATAGTAAATAATTGAGGCCTTAGGACTGATCCTTATGGCACTCACTAGTTGTGTCTTTCCAACCTGAAAAAGACCCATTAATCCTGACTCTCTGTCTTCTGTGTAATAACCAATCCTCGATCCATGCTAATACATTATCCCCAATACAGTGAGCTCCTATCTTGTGCAATAACCTTTTATGTAGCACTTTATCGAATGCCTTCTGGAAATTCAAATACACTACATCTACCCGTTCTCCTTTATCAACTCTGCTTGTTAAGATCTCTAGCAAATTTGTCAAACATGATTTCCCTTTCACAAAACCATGTTGACTTTGTTTGACTGCGTTAAGCTTTTCTAAATGTCTTGGTATTTCTTCCTTAATAATGGACTCTAGCATTTCCCCAATGACAGATGCTAGGCTGACTGGCCTATAGTTTGCTGCTTTTTGTCTTCCTCCCTTCTTGAACAGGGGCAACAAATTAGTGGTTTTCCAATCCGCTAGGATCCTCCCAGAATCCAGTGAGTTCTGGAATATTTTGTTCAATGCCTCCACTATCTCTGCAGCCACTTCCTTTAAAACCCTTGGATGCAGGCCATCAGGTCCTGGCAACTTGCCTGCCTTTAGTCCCGTTAGTTTGTCAAATACTTTGTCCCTCGTGATAGAGACTGTTACAAGATCTTTCCTCCCATTAGTTCCTCAACTTTTGGATGTTTACAATGAGTGTTGATTTCGGTATGAAGTGACAGATCGCTGGTGAGTTTGGCGCCTAGATATGTGAGTTGTCAACAATCTTCAAAGTCACATTGTCAAAGCTAATGGATGGTGGTCTGGCAACATCCTGCACCATGACATTTGTCTTCCTGGTGCTGGTGGTCAAACCAAACTCTTTACAAGCATGAGAGAGTCTGTCCATTTGCCACTGAAGGTGTTCCTCAATATGGAATGTTAGTGCAGCATCGTTAGCATAGAGCAACTCTCTGATGAGGACTTGGCATGCCTTTGTCTTGGACCTTAAGTGAACAAGGCTAAACAACTTTCTGTCAGTCCTGGTATGTAAGTAGACACCCTCTGTAGATGATCTGAAGGCATATAACAGCAGCAAAGAAAACAATATATCAAAGAATGTAACTCTTTTTGACCCCACTGTGGATCTCAAAGAGTTCTGATGTTCCCCTGTGATAACTGACTTCACCCATCATGTTGTCATGGAAAGAGGAGATCATATTGAGTAGCTTCGGTGCAAAGCCGATTCTCTTCAGCAGCTTAAATAGACTGCGTGCCTCTGCTCATAGGGTCGAATTCCTTCGTGAGATTAATAATGGCAACATATATGGCCTCCTTTGTTCCTGGATTTCTCTTGCAATGTGGGACGGAAAAGATCAGGTCAATTGTAGATCTTCCAGTTTTGAAACCACACTGAGATTCAGAGTACATGGGCAGGATTTTTTGCTTCTTCTTATCGTGTCCATGGACAGCCTATACATAGTCGAGCCAGAACTAGACACATTTTTGTGCCTTGTTGTTGAATTCAGTAAGATCTGCAACAGTGCAGAGTTCTTCCAGTGATAGGCATTGCAGGAGATGTTGCATAGTCTGTGGCTCAGTTCCACAATCACAAGTTTTCAGGCTGGTTGTATATCCCCATTTGCTTAGTGATACCTCTGAACGACCTACGTCAGTCCTAAGTCTGTTAAGGCACTTCCTTGTTGCCCAGTTGCAATTAGTTCCTGGGCGAAGGCTTTCATCCGGTAGAATTTCCATTGCTGGGGGTTGTTTGAGACTGGCAAGCCAGTCTTTCCACAAGGCAATGCGGGCTTCAGATGGGAGTGATTGTAATGGAACAACACTGTTCATGAAGCTCTTCCTTGACTTTAGGCGGCTGGGTGTAGGTGTATGACCATGTAGAGGTTGCCTCTCATCTGATGTATGACAGAGTCGCTCTTTCTTGCTGGCTACCATTCTTCTTATATCAGGGGGAGCGATACCCGCCAGGATATATTTTTTGCTGAGCGGGTGGGTACTGGCCAACCCGCTCAAGCATAAAATGATGCGCGATGGCATCAGGTGAGCGTCCTGACGTCATCACGCACTCGTGCGATATATCGGTTGGCAGGCATGCACATGATTCGGCAGCGCACGAGTCAACAATTAACAATTAAGGCTATTAAAGTCGCAATTGAATGAAATTTTTCATTGCCCATCCAACCTTACGGTCATTCATGGGCGGAATGAGATTTCCAACAGCAGTTAAAAATTAAATAAAAAATTTTAAATTTCGTTTATAACATGTCCCTGTTCATGTGACAGAGTCACATGAGGGGACATATTTTTAACAGTGGAAACTTTTATTTTTGAGTTTTTTAATCTTCTGCTCCCTGAGGCAGCTCTGTGGTTCAGGGAGCTTTCATTGCGCGCACCCGCGCGCATGTGCTGACTTCCACGCTTGTCCTCCTCCCGGCCCACCCTGGCAGCGCTGAGCGCTGCAGTGCACGTTTCATGCTGGCTGACTGTTAATTGGCCAGCCAGCATGAAATCGATGTCAGCGCCTGATCACTCCCAGGCCCGCCCACCACATCCACTTGACAAGGTAAAAATCCTGCCCTATATGTTTGGTAAGGAACTGCCATCTGACAAGGGCAATATGAGTAAATACTTTTCCCATGACACCCAACAGGGAGATGCCTCGACTGTTTCAATCGCAGGGGTTGCCCTTGTTCTTGTGCAAGGTTAGAATCTTTGCATCACACATACCCTGGTCACTGCCCCCTCCCTCCAGCAGAGATAGGGCAGAATCATTCGGTCTGGTTGGCGGCGGGCGTCATGGCAGGTGTGAGCAGACAATATGGTGAGAAGGCCAAATATCAGTTTTACGCCACTGTGAGACCAGTTTGCGATCATCTGCTCCACTTGTCAATGGCGGGCCGCGTTTACTGCCGCTTCATGTCGGGAACCTAATTTCAATACTTCAGCATCTCATTATAAGCCCTGCTCACCAGAATCATTCCCCCACCGTGGATCATCTGGGTACCTCATGCCTATGTGTTTCACAACTGTATATAAATGATGTGCAGCTGACAAGCTTGGGACTTCAAGGTTTGTTTGCCTACCTTGCTTCAGGCAGCACTCGTGATCATCAGCGCCAGGCAGCACCACGTCACTTTTAGGGTGGATCACGGACAGGTGTCTACCTACCAGACCATCTGTAAGGCAGGATGGCTTTTCAACGGCTGCAGGGCTAGGGCTTGCTTGGGGAAGGGGGAGCACTGGCCTCAGGCAAGGGAAGAGGCTGCAGAGTGAGGGCTGTACTGGGGAGGGGAGGTATCCCAGGGTATGTGTGGGGGTACATGTTGATCTGTGCAAGTTATCTCAAGATGGTGAGGACTGAGGAGGCAGTCTTCAGAAAAGATGAATTCAGATGGAGATGTGTGGGAGACAGTGCGTGGTGATGTTCCTTGAACTGGCAGTGAGTGAAAAGCCAGTAAATGTGTGATGGCCTTGTGACTGTGTGAGTTTAGAGTGATGAAATGGCTGCCTTACCCTGATGTCATGGATAAGATTATTCATCCTCTTTCTGCACTGGATGGCCAGCCTCTTCTGTGCAGCACTGGCACTGACCATCACTGCCATCGCCTCCCAAGCCAGAGTGGTGAGATTGCTGGACCTCCTGTGGCCAGAACTGAGGTGGAGGACATCCAAAAGTGGGCCTCAAAAGGCATTCCAGTGATGGGTCACTGAATTCTTCTTGGCTTTCAAGGCCATGTCTTCACTGGAGCAGTCCTGGGCTGCAAGCATTGAGAACTGTGTGCATGGCTGCTGTTTAGATATGACACCTGGACTGAGGAAACAGTGTGGTGGGTGATTCAAAGACCAACGAGACAGCGTTTCCTGTGGCTGCATAATTAATGAAGCTGGAAGCGGACAATACAGTGCGAAAACCCGCCATTGCAGCCAGTGAGTAAAACGTCATTTTCCATGCCCGCCACTGCAGTTAGTGCAAATCTGGGACAAATCCCCCCAGAGTAGTTCATGCAGATGCTGCAGGAGGGCCGGTTTTCTATGCTTGAGTTAAGGCACATAGAATCAACACCTGGAGCATTACCCATGGTAAACAAGTCAATAGCTTTGTTAAGCTCCTCCAGCATGGGTTTGACAGCAGGCTTTCTGTGGTGTCCAGGGCTTCCTCACTGACAGTGTTCTCCCTAGACTACAACTCAAGGTAGTGTTCCACCCATCTTCCAACTGTTTATTGCAGTCGGTGATGACCTCCCTTTTTTCCAATGGTGACCTCGCTTCCTTTTTCTCAACGGAGCTGTTTTCTTTGCTGATGGATCTGTTGCCCTTTTGATTCATTCATGCCTCTAGCATTCCCAGTGTTGAAGGACATCTAGATATTCAGCAGAGCTTTAATCAGCAGTCATTGGCATACCGCCTATCAGTCAGTTGGACTTTACAATATATATAAATGATTTGGGTGAAGGAACCAAATGTAATATTTCCAAGTTTGCTGACGACACAAAACTAGATGGGAATGTGAGTGGTGAGGAGGATGTTAAGAGGCTTCAAGATGATTTAGACAAGTTGAGTGAGTGGGGAAATTCATGGCAGATGCAGTATAATGTGGATAAGTGTGAAGTTATCCAGTTTGGTAGGAAAACCAGAATGGCAGAGTATTATTTAACTGGTGATAGATTGGGAAATGTTGATGTACAAATGGATCTGGGTGTCTTTGTACACCGATCACTGAAAGCAAGCATGCAGGTGCAGCAAGCAGTTAAAAAGGCAAAAGGTGTGTTGGCCTTCATTGCGAGAGGACTTGAGTACAGGAGCAAGGATGTCTTACTGCAGCTGTAACAGTGCCTTGGTGAGACCACCCCTGGAGTATTGTGTGCAGCTTTGGTCTTCTTACCTAAGGAAGGATATACTTGCCATAGAGGGAGTGCAGCAAAGGTTTATCAGACTGATTCCTGGGATGGCAGGATTGTCGTATGAGGAAAGATTGGGTTGACAAGGCTTGTATTCACTGGAGTTTAGAAGAATGTGAGGGGATCTCATTGAAAAGTATAAAATTCTGACAGGGCTGAACAGACTGGATGCAGGGATGATGTTTCCCTCTGGCTGGGGGATCTTAAACAAGGGATCACAATCTCAGGACATGGGGTAGGCCATTTAGGACGGAGATGAGGAGAAACTTCTTCACTCAGAGGGTGGTGAACCTGTGGAATTCTCTACCACAGAAAGCTGTGGAGGGCAGGTCACTGAATATATTTAAGAAGAAAATAGATAGATTTCTAGGCTATAAGAGTGTCAAGGAGTATGGGGAGAGTGCAGCAGTAGGGCATTGAGATAGAGGATCATATTGAAGGCGGAGAATGCTCAAAGGGCCAAATGACCTACTCTTGCTTCCATTTTTTGTGTTTCTCTGTTACTTCAAGTGGCGCTTAGTGCATTCAGAGTTTTCTCGCTCAGATCTCATTTTTAATTAATGAGTGTGGAATGCTTGGCTTCCATGACAGGTCCCATCACAGTGATGTTAGCTTTTGAGCCAGTCAGCATTTTTTTGCCCCTGCTTCTCATATGTTCAGTGTGCGGTATTGTAGGCAGTGCTTCGAAGTACATTCCATTTTGCATCTGCACTCTGTGTGAGAAGGCTGGAGAGCACCTGTTCAATCGAGTCAAAGAACTGTTGGTTTTTATCTGAGTAGGCAGCATTGCTGATGTTGATACCAGGACAGCATTTCTGCTTTGAATGAAAAAGCTTCAGGGGTTGCATTCCCCCTCTGGTGCACACCAGTGAGTGATCTGTATCACAGTCAACACTGTGGTAGCTGTGTGTATTGAGAATGCTGTTCAGAGGGTGATGTCTGGTGATGATCAGCTCCAAGTGATACTAATGCTGTCTTTGAAAGTCTCCAGCTCCAGGACAAATTATGGCATGGTTTATTCTGAAAGAAGGTATTAATTACACAAAACCCATGGTAGCAGCAAAGCTCAAATTGTCTCTGTTCATTCTCATTGATTTTCCCCTGCATTCCCATGATGTCCAAGGCAGGAGGGCCATGCCTCATAGTCCATGCCCACTCTTGCGTCAAAATCCCCCAATAGTTAACAATGTTCTGACTTAGGGATTCTGCCGATAGTAGTTTCAACTTCTTCATAGAAACTGGTCTTTCACCTCTGTATTGGAGCACAGTGTTGGGGCATAGATACTCAAGAGGTTAACTAGCCCTGTTTGAGCTGAGAGACAGGTGGAGAGAACATATTCTGAACCATTTGTTGGGAGTTCTATTATCGAGAGTAGAGAATTCTTTATGGTGGAGCCTACACCTTGCTCACACATTCCCTCTAAACTCTTCCCCTGCCAGATGAATGTGCAATATTTTTCTTTCAGTGATCTGCTCTCGGTGAGCCTGGTCTCTTGTAGGGATGCTATGTTGATATTCAGACCATCTAGTTCTATGTGGATCACAGTTGCCTGATGCACATTATCAATTAGCTGCAAGTTGTCTGTCAATCCTGTGCACATGGTCTTGATGTCCAGCTTGCCAGTCGAAGTGTTAGCATCTTTTTTTCTGTTTCTTTTGTTTCTTTGCTGGTGCGATGGATTCCGTCCACTTGTTGAGCGGAGACTCTAAGGTCCAAGTACCCATTGAAGCAGATGGACTATGGCTAGTCAGCACCTTATTAGTTGGGGGTGGGGGGCGCTACCTGACTTGAGGTGGATGGTGACTGACCAATGGGAAATAATGTTCCCTCCCATTATTCTCTGTGCCAATTGAGTTAGGCTTATAACTCATAACTCCTGCCTCTCATGTTGTGTTAATGTCCTGCAGTGAAACTGGAGTGTCCTCTCCAGGGCGCATGCCTGGGAAAAATTTAAGGAGACCCTGGGCTGTCCAAATGTCAGGATCTCCCTCTCAACCTCCCCGGTTGATTCCGAAGGAATTCAAAGCATTGGCTTGATTGCAGGAGTTCCTGGAAAAATGACTTTTTTAAAAATCAGTCCGCCTTTGGGCTGCACTCCAGATTTCTTTGTCGGGGTTTACTCCTTTAGCCTTTAACTCTCATGAGATATCGACAAGGCACTGGAGCTACTTGCCCATTAGTTGGGAGTTTAGATCATGTGCCCACATGCCAGTGGGCCTGCACACTGCATAATCTGGGGGACAAACCTGCTCTGAGTTCCTCTGAAGCTCTAGCCTTGGGACACGAGGGACCCAGTTTCCGTGTGTTGCCACAAGGAGGCAGGGCTGAGGACTTGCCAATGGCAAGGTTGTGTACTGATAGGGAGAGACTTACACATTTGATTATTTTTTTCACATGGCTGCTAGCCAACAGTGTAGGTTGAAAATAAGAAGCAAACTAGCACACAAGAATGGAAAGCATGCCAATTCTCTTCACCCACACAATAGAGACATTACATCGACCTGTTGGACACACACCTTTAAAGTTCACTGATCAAATATAAGGAGAACTATTCTCAAAAGTTCCAATGGATTCAGCCATTGGAGTGGCTGTAAAATCTGTTGTGTCCATCTCTTGTTTCTGCTTATTACTTTAGCATTTACATATTTTAATACATCCAAGTGATATTCTTTGGATTGAAATATTTGTTTCAGTTAAAATAATGTAGCAAGTGGAATTTCATTCAACTTTTAATCAGTGTTAAATCAAACATATTTTTAGCAACAGGAGTTTAGCTTTATTCACTTCTTCATTGGCCATGATAAGCTTTCACATTTCCAATATGTCGCATACACAAGATTCAACCTGACAGTCCTGCAGCTGAGGAGATTCTGGAATTATCTGTTCCAAGTGGCCCGCTTACATCTTGTGGGCCTAACCTTCACTAACTTATCAATCTGTCATGTGAACGCAGATTGCACCATTTCAAATACATATTATTTGTCAAAAGCACATTGCGGACGGATGTACTTTCCGCATAATACAATGCAATAATAATACTGTAATAGCTTTTACTATAAAATTGGAGAATCCAACAATGTATACCCAGGGGCATGGTTTCCTCTAGAATGATTTTTAATGGAAAAATGCAACGCTGCAATGTATGTTCTTCCAGATGTAATGTTATCTTTGATAGAGAAAATAGTTTCCCTCCTTTTCTGCCTGTGGTATGGATTTTTAAACATTGTTTACTTCATTTTAAATTTGGATTGTAGAAATATTAAACACATAATGGATTTTTGGGTCAATTCAACAATTGTTTGGATGAGTCCAATAATTGGCTTAATTGGCAGAACTTGTGACTATGTGGAAAAGTTGATTTCTGTAGTTGATAAAAATGGCCAAATTTGATGAAATGGTTAATTATGATCAAGGTATTTAACAAATTATTATGAGCACCTGTGGATAACACTTACCATTCGGCTTAAAATTTGTGTGATAATTTGACTGTCTTTTTTTCTGCAGAGATAACAAAAAAGGTACGAAGGAAAAAAGATAGAGATTTTCATCTACACTGCTTCCAAGCATCTTTTTACAAGCAGGGTAGAGTAAATTTGAACATTAATTGTAATAGTTGCCTGAACTTCCTCTATGGATTTTGTGGTTCCTGCACTGGACTGAGCCTGAAAGGGATGGAGCAATTTAAATTATATGCAAATAAGTGCCAAACGATATCAGTCACTTGGTGCGGCCAGATTTTCTCCAATTCTGTTGCTCATGGGTTAGGGCGGATTGCTCCAAAAACAAACATGTCTCTATATCTTCCTTGCTGGTCTTAAGGTGATAGTTATGTTAAAGAGACAAGCTGCTTGTGTCCTTTGGCTTTTAGGTTTCAAAATTGTTGTATTGCCCAAACACCTGCATACACTAGTCTGATAATTAGTGATGGAGGCGGTGATATTTCTTATTTCACCCCCACTAATAAAATGGGTGAGTTATTTGGTTTTCACTGTATATGGCTTGGAGGAAGAGGAGGAAGAAGTTGTTCAGCATTTGATGGATGACTGGAACCAATGCTCCTAAAGAAGTGTAGGGCTCTAACTTGGCCATACCCCTCCCGAGAGGAATGTAAATGTAGAGGGTGGTTTTGAAGACTTTTAAAAAAGCAGTATATCTATCAGTTGAGCTTTGTCAAAGAAGTGGTAAGAAAAATGTGTGATCTGTTATACGAAGATCTGCATGCAGTTTCCCAGATAGGTATTGCTCTATCCGTGGAACCCAAGGCCACATTGATAGTAAACTTTTATGCTGCAGACTCCTTCCAGAGTATAATTCTTGATCTCATTAGGAATGCACAAAATACCCCAATCACTGCATCAAAATTAACCATTCAACAGATCAGGGATCTCCATACCTAAAGGTTTAGATATTCAACAAGAGGGCAGCAAAGACAATTACATAACATGGAAGGAAAGAAGCAGAAGCAGGGAGAGGAAGGGGAGCGGTTGGTTGGTCTATGGAGTATGAGGCTGTCTTTCTCCCCTGCTGCCGAGGTCAGAAGCCCAGATCTCCACAGCCCCGTTTTTAAGAGGAAATTTCTATTTGAAGGGTTATTAAAGTGGTTGGGGGTATCTTGAGTTTGGCACCAAGTATGAAAGAGTCCATAAGCCACCTGTGTGAGTACAGAAGGATGGCACGAAGAACCTGCAGCCTTGTGAGGAATGGCATTGCCCCTGTCCCTAATCCCAGTGTCAGGGTCATTGACATAGGGGGAATTGGCATTCATGTCATTGGCATCACCTCTTGGGTGTCTGCCTAGAAAGACAATGGTTTTCCTTATAGCAAGATTGGGGTATGACCATTCCACCTGAAGAGATGTTATGATTTTTCAAGGGCATGGTTCAACGAGTAAAAGATCTTTCTTAATATCTTTTGAGATTTATTAAGCAACCTGCAAGCTGAAGATATTAATCTGTGGATACTATGGATATTCTGGAATACTACAGATATTTGAACAAAGAACAAATAAAGAACAAAGAAAAGTACAGCACAGGAACAGGTCCTTCGGCCCTCCAAGCCTGTGCTGATCATATTGCCCATCAACTAAAACATTTTGCACTTCCGGGGTCGGTATCCCTTTATTACCATCCTATTCATATATTTGTCAAGCTGCCTCTTAAACACCACTATTGTACCTGCTTCCACCACCTCCTCTGGCAGCGAATTCCAGACACTCACTACCCTCTGCGTAAAAAACTTGCCCTGCACATCTCCTCTATGGTTTTCTCCTCTCACCTTAAATCTATGATCCCTAGTAATTGACTCTTCCACCCTGGGAAAAAGCTTCTATGCCACTCATTATTTTGTAAACTTCTATCAAGTCGCCCCTCAATCTCCGTTGCTCTAGTGAGAACAATCCGAGTTTCTCCAACCTCTCCTCATAGCTAATAGGCAGCATCCTGGTAAACCTCCTCTGCACCCTCTCCAATGCCTCCATATCCTGGTACTGTGGTGACCAGAATTGCACGCAATATTCCAAGTGTGGCCTAACCAAGGTTCTGTACAGCTGCAGCATGACTTCCCAGCTTTTATACTCAATAACCCTGCCAATGAAGGCAAGCATGCCATATGCCTTCCTGACTACCGTATCCACTTGCGTTGCCACTTTCAGTGACCTGTGGACCTGTACACCCAGATCCCTCTGCCCGTCAATGCACTTAAGGGTTCTGCCATTTACTGTATAATTCCTGCCTGTATTAGACCTTCCAAAATGCATTACCTCGCATTTGTCCAGAATTTCTCTGCCCAAGTCTCCAACCGATCTATATCCCATTGTATCCTTTGACAATCCTCTTCACTATCTGCAACTCTTCCAACCTTAGTGTCATCTGCAAACTTACTAATTAGCCCAGTTACATTTTCCTCCAAATCATTTATGTATACGACAAACAGCAAAGGTCCCAGCACTGATCCCTGTGGAACTCCACTAGTCACAGCTCTCCATTCTGAAAAGCACCCTTCCACTGCTACCCTCTGTCTTGTATGACCAAGCCAATTCTGTATCCATCCTGCCAGCTCACCTCTAATCCCGTGCGACTTTACCTTCTGTACCAGTCTGCCATGAGGGACCTTGTCAAAGGCCTTACTGAAATCCATGTATATAATATCCACTACTTTTCCATCATCGATCATCTTTGTCACTTCCTCGAAGAACTTGATCAAATTAGTGAGACATGACCTCCCCTTCACAAAACCATTCTGCCTCTCACTAATACGCCCATTTGCTTCCAAATGGTAGTAAATCCTGTCACGAGAATCTTCTCCAATAATTTCCCTACCACTGACGTAAGGATCACTGGCCTGTAATTTCCTGGATTATCCCTGCTACCCTTCTTAAACAATGGAACAACATTGGCCATTCTCCAGTCCTCTGGGACCTCACCTGTAGCCAGTGAGGATACAAAGATTTCTGTCAAGGCCCCAGCAATCTCCTCCCTTGCTCCCTCAGTACTCTGGGGTAGATCCCTTCTGGCCCTGGGGACCTATCCACCTTAATATTCTTCAAGACGCCTAACACCTCTTTTTTGATCTCAACATGATCCAGGCTATCTATAAACTCTTCCCTAGACAAATCGACTGCTAAGCCCTTCTCTTTGGTGAATACTGATGAGAAGTATTCATTTAGTATCTCTCCCATTTCTTCTGGCTCCACACACAGATTCCCACCTCTGTCCCTGAGTGGGCCTACCCTTTCCCTGGCTACCCTCTTGTTTTTTACATATGTATAAAAGGCCTTGGGATTTTCCTTAATCCTGATTGCCAGTGACTTTTCATGACCCCCTTTAGCCCTCCTGACTCCTTGCTTAAGTTTCTTCCTACTTTATTTATATTCTCCACAGGCTTCATCTGTTCCCAGCCTTCTACGAATGCTTCCCTTTTCTTTTTGACGAATCTCACAATATCCTTCATTATCCAAGGTTCCTGAAACTTGCCTTGCTTATCCTTCATCCTAGCAGGAACATGCCTGTCCTGAATTCTTATCAACTGACGTTTGAAAGCCCCCCATATGTCAGTTGTTGATTTGCCCTCAAACATCCGCCTCCAGTTGGAGACAGTTAAGTTTACATGTCCAAATATTACCAGGTGTATCCATTTCACACCTTGCTGCCTGATCAAAGTTGAGAGGCTCATATAAAATTTCAATAATTCCATTCAATTGGTGCATGTGGACAGACCATAGTTTTAGTCAGGCTTCTCTTGGAAGAACAGGTCAGGCACCTAGCTATTACATACTGCCAAATTTGGCAGCCAGCACACATTTGGTGGAAAGGAGGGCATCAGGCACAAGAGATTGCGTCTGGAATTGTGCACATTTCCACTCTCCACCGCCAGCCCACCCCCCCGCCAACCCCACCACCACCCCCCAAACTGCCCCATGTGAATAATACATCCAATGGATGGGTTTAACAAGGACCAATTGCTCCCCCAAAGACTATGTAGTTAGGGAAATCAAAAGCTTAAGTTAGTAACTTCCAGTTTAAGCCATATCCTAATCTTCAAATTTGTTTCAATTTCATTTTTGATGCCCAGATTGTTTTTCAACTCTCCTCCTGGCCTCCCACTTCTTTAGGCTCCCTAGACTTGGGGAGAAGAGCTAGGCCAGACAGGACTGGGCAATTGGAGTATGGCAGCATTTGGAGAAAGTGTACTCTGTGACACCACTCAGCAGCCCGTGGTCTCTCAGCACCGATGGGAGGTGGACTGGGTCAAACAGAACTTGGGTAACTGAAATCTGGCAGCGCTTGCGAATGAAAGGGTTCGCAGTACTCAAATGTGCTGGAGTCTGACAGTACTTAAAGGGATGCCTGGAGTTTAGCAATGTTCAGCAAGCAGCCAACCTGATAGGGAACCCGTAGTTCAAGATATAGTGTGAGGTGGTCCTGTGTGTATGCATTCTACTGCTCATACACTATCATGTTTGCTGGGCTGGACAATAGCTTTTAAGAATTGTAGTCCAGCTCAAGAATTGAAACTTTAGAAATGTAGCAAAAGGCAAGGTTTAGGCTGGAGAGAGAGAGAGAGAAAGGATAATATATTGTAGATATTAGAAGACGGAATGGATAAGTTTAAGGATAAATATTGCTATTCATTTCAGAATTGATGATTGCATTATGTTTATTTTGTTTCAAATTTAAGTTTATTTTTGATATAGTGCCTAAATGAAGAACCAACGTTGCCATTAAGAGGACTTAGTTCCATGTTTTGTAAGTGAATTTTTTTGAGGGGCGGTTAAATGTTTAAATGCTTGAATGATTGCTTTTTTGTGAATACATTTGGATGAATCAGCATGGCGTGTATGAAATTTGGTTCAATTGCCATGCAATAATGAAATAATTGTATAGGAATTGGTTATTTTTAGTAATGTAAAATGTAAACAAACCAGCATACTATACACTCTATAGACATAAACATCAACTGGACATTTGTTCATGGTCTATGGACATATAAATGACACAGAATTTGTGGAATGTGGGTATTTGGTGGTGTGCCCTGTATATTAGATTTTTTCTTGGTCATTCAACTTGAAAACTTTGAGTCACAAATTGCTGCAAGTGCAAACTGATAACAAGGTAAATGGGGCATTTAGTGAACAATGAGACAAACAGTCTACCTCCTTAACCAATGAGATTTAAGGATTGATAAAGAACGTGGAAACAACAGAGACGAAATGGGATGAATTAGAGTCAAGTTAGATAGAAAAGAGAAATAATGAGAGGGAAAGAAAGATTGAGTTAAGAGAGAAAAAAGAAAGGAAAAGAAAAAAAAAAAAAAAAAAATATTTTATAAACCTCCAGGAACAATTTATTACCTGTGGGAACGTGACTCCATAGTTTCAACTGTTCCCTTTCTGGGCTGAAATGGTTGAGTGCCATTGCACAAGCATAATTCTCATCATTTTAAGGGCTCTTTTGATGTTATGTACCAGCCCTAATTTTCTGTAGTGAGTTTAATTTGTTTTAAAAACATAAATGCAGCAATTTTGTGAAATTCATGGGGAGTTTGACGATAAGCTTGCATTTTTACACAGCTAACGGAGAAGCGGTGCAAATTGCCCTTGAAGTTCACAAAGTATCTCTTCCTTGGCAAAAATTGCTGCATGAGTTACATACTAATTATCGACTTGGGCATTAAATTTGCCAATACTCACATGTCAATTCTGAGTCTATTTTGGTACAGAGATATGTCAGGCATAAAGGCCTGATATTTACTGGAATGTCGCCATGTGTCAGCAGCCAGAAAACACAGAAATATTGGGAAGACAGAATTAAATGCTGTTACTTCAGCAGTAATGCATTAGAATTCTTTTTACAAGAGAAAAATACTGTGGATGCTGGAAATCTAAAATAAAAGACAGAGACGGTTGATGACGTTAATGCGCTTTATGTGGCATACGTAGACTTCCAAAAGGCATCTGATAAAGGGCCAAGTAACGGGCGAAGTTCAAGCCCATGGAATAAAAGGGACAGTAGCAGCATGGATACAAAATTGGCTGAGTGACAGGAAGCAGAAAGCAGTAGTGAACAGCTGTTTATCGGACTGGAGGAAGGTGTATAGTGAAGCTCCCCAAGGATCAGTATTAGGACCCGTGCTTTTCCTGATATATATTAACGAACTAGACTAAGGCGCACAAAACATAGTTCACTTTTATCAACATAGTTCAAAATTTGCAGATGACGCAAAACTTGGACAGATTGTGAACTGTGAGGAGGATAGTGGTAAACTTCAAAAGGACACAGAGAGGCTGGTCGAATGGGCGGACACATGCAGATGAAATTTAATGCAGAGAAGTGTGAAATTATTAATTTTGCTAGGAAAGATGAGGGGACGCAATATAAAATAAAGGGTATGATCCTAAAGTGGATGAAAGAGCAGAGGGACTGGGGTACATATGCACAAATTATTGAAGGTGGCAGGGCAGGTTGGGAAAGTGGCTAAAAGGCATGGGAAATCATCAGCTTTATAAATAAAAGTACTGAGTCCAAAAGCAAAGAAGTTATGCTGAACCTGTATAAAGCATTTTGGCCTCAACTGGAGTATTGTGTCAACATTTTAGGAAGGATGTGAAGGTATTAGAGTGCAGAAAGGATTCACAGGAATAATTCCAGGGATGGGGAACTTCATTATGTGATAGATTGGAGAAGTTGGGGGCTATTTTCCTTGGAGAAGTGAAGATTAAGAGGACATTTGATAAAGGTGTTCAAAATGAGAGGGCTGGATGAATAGATGAGGAGAAACTGTTCCTGTTGGTTGAAGGTTCGAGAACCAGAGGACACTGAATTAAAGTAATTGGCAAAAGAAGTAACGTGACATGAGGAAAACCATTTTTATGCAGGAATTGCTTAGGATCTGGAATGCGCTGCCTGAGAGTGTTGTGGAGGCAGATTCAGTCGTGGCTTTTGAAAGGAAATTGGATAATAATCTGAAAAATAAATTTGCAAGGCTACGGGATAAAGGCTAAAGTGGGACGAGGTGAATCACTCTGAGAGAGAGCTGATAGGGCTGCAACAGACTAAATGGCCTTCTGTGTTGTAACAAATATCCCCATCCTCAAGGATGGGGGAGCCCAGCACATCAGTGCAAAAGCTAACAATAATCTTCAGCTCGAAGTGCCGAGTGGATCATCCATTGCAGCCTCCCCCAGAGGTGCCCAGCATCATAGATGCCAGTCTTCAGCCAATTCAATTCATCCCACATGATATGATGACACTGCATACTGCAAAGGTTATGGGTCCTGATAATATTCCGGCAGTAGAACTGAAGATTTGTACCCCAGAATTTGCTGCGAGTCTAGTCAAACTGTTCCAGTACAGCTACAGCACTGGCATCTACCTGACAATGTGGAAAATTGCCCAGGTATGTCCTGTACACAGAAAGCAGGACAAATCCTACTTGGCCAATTACCACCCATCAGTCTACTCTCGATCATCAGTAAAGTGATGGAAGGGATCATCAACAGTGCTATCAAGCGGCACTTGCTCAGCAACAACCTGCTCACTGATGCTCAGTTTGTGTTCTGGCAGGGTTACTCAGCTCCTAAACTCATTACAGCCTTGGTTCAAACGTGGACAAAAGAGCTGAACTCCAGAGGTGAGGTGAGAGTGACTGCCCTTGACATCAAGGCAGCATTTGACTGAGTGTGGCATCAAGGAGCCCTAGCAAAACTGCAGTCAGTGGGAATCAGGGGGAAAACTCTCCACTGGTTGGAATCATACCTAGCGCAAAGGAAGCTGATTATGGTTGTTGGAGGTCAGTTCAGGACAGTTCCAGGCCATCGCTGCAGGAGTTCCTCAGGGTAGTGTCCTCAGCCCAACCATCTTCAGCTGCTTCATCAATGATATTCTTTCCATCATAAGATCAGAAGTGGGGATGTTCGTTGATGATTGCCCAATGTTCAGCACCATTCGTGACTCCTCAGATACTGAAGCAGTCTATGTCAAATGCAGCAAGACCTGGACAATATCCATGCTTGGGCTGACAAGTGGCAAGTAACATTCTGGGCTGACAAATGGCAAGTAACATTCGCACCACACAAGTGATGACCATTCCCAACAGGAGAGAATCTAACCATCACCCCTTGATATTCAATGGCATTAACATTGCTGAACCCACACCATCAACATCCTGAGGAGGTTTCTATTGACCAGAAACTGAATTGGACCAGCCATATAAATAATGTGGCTACAAGAGCAGGTCAGAGGCTAGGAATCCTACAATGAGTAACTCATGTCCTGGGTCCCCAAAGCCTGTCCACCACCTACAAGACACAAGTCAGGAGTGTGATGGAATACTCCCCACTTGCTTCGATGAGTACAGCTCCAACACCACGCAAGAAGCTTGACATCATCCAGGACAATGCAGTCCGCTTAATTGGCACCCCATCCACAAACATTCGCTCCCTCCACCATTGACACATAGTGGCAGCAGTTTGTACCATCTACAAGATGCACTGCAGTAACTCACCAAGGCTCCTTAGACAGCACCTTCCAAACCTATGACTGCTACCATCTCAAAGGACAAGGGCAGCAGATACATGGGAACACCACCACCTGGAAATTCCCCTCCAAGCCCCTCACCATCCTGACTTGGAAATGTATCGCTGTTCCTTCACTGTTGCTGGGCCAAATTCTGGAACTCCCTTCCTAACAGCACTCTGGGTGTACCTACACCACTTGGACTGCAGCAGTTCAAGAAGTCAGCTCACCATCACCTCATGGGCAATTAGGGATGGGCAATAAATGCTTCCTTAGCCAGTCATGCCCACATCCCATGAATGAATAAAAAAAACATTCTATGAGTCTATGATAAAAACATAAAATGCTAGATAAATTTGGCAGATTGGGCAGCATCTGTGGAGAGAGAGATAGAGTAAACATTTCAGGTCTATGACCTCTTATTGAAGCTAAGAAATGTCAGAAATATAATAGACTTTGAGCAAGTGATGGGAATGTGGTGGGGTGGTTTGGGAAGAAGAACAAAAGGGAAGCTCTGTGATCTGGTGGAGGGCAGAAGAGATTCAATGATAAAATGTTTCATGGTGCAAAGGCAAAGGGAGTGGTAAAAGTAGTAAAGAAATAAAAGATATGTCTAGAGGCGGTGTGAATGGCAGATTAACAGCTGTCAGAATGCAGAGGAAAGAAATTAAGAAATGAAAGGAAATACCAAACCAGCAAAAATACACAAAACAAAATGGGGCAAAGGTTATGATCTAAAATTGTTGAGCTCAGAATGCTGTACAGTGTCCTGTCGAAAGAGGTTCATTGGACCACTGTAGTGGGCCAAGGACTGAAAGGTGAGAGTGGGAACAAGGTAGAGAACTAAAATGGCAGCTTTCATTTCCTAACATTAAGCCACTTTTTGCCATGTGCTATTCTCAGACTGAAAGACTAAGCATCAGATAAGAGATGTCTTAGGCTTGACAGCATTGTTATTATATTGTCCACTCGTGGAATAATCATTATAATTTACAAATATCTACTCACCTCTTCATTTTCCCACTATCTGGGAGGACGCACTTAGCATTTGCTTTGGACCACTCCCAAAGTTGTGCCTGAGGTCCAAACTTCTCAAGCGGGAAATGGTTTGTGTTAACCAGCATCGTGTAGCATCCTTTGAATCTTTTTTTTTAAATTACACTTTAATGTGTAACTGTTTTCATCAGTGTTGCAGTTATTATGTCTGCTCAATTCACTTGAGAATATTGGCTCTATTTTGCTCAGGGTTCTTGTGATCGCACAGCTGATAAACTGCATAGGCCAGTTTGGATACTCTGCTTACATTGTATTTACATTTAACAGTTTATTGCTAGTGAGCAACCAAGAAACTGTAGCAAGATCCAATTTCACAGTAATGCTTCACTACTTTTAAAGTGTTATTGTCAGTCATATCAATTCAAGCAATAACAAAGTGATTTTCTATATCTTTTACTGCCTACTTCATCAGTTTGAAAACCATATCTTTTTCCTTTTACCAATCATGGTTACTGCTGCTGGACACAAGAGTGAACTGAATGTGTTAATGGCATGGTTGCCTAATTTAACTGACAGAACATTAACCTTTATGATATTTAAGTTCCCATTATTTTGGATTTAAAACTATTACTGTTCCTTTCCACTGTGCCTTTTATATGTTCTCTCCATGCTTCTTTCAGCTTGCTTATTTTAAACCTTATTAGTTTTCATTTCTGAAGTTAAAAAAAAATTACATGATTTATCTCCTACACTAGGTGAATACAGCCTGCCAATTTCTGTCAGTGTTAAGTATGCGCAGGGGCCAGAAAAGTCTCTGAATTTGCTTCCAATCTCCACCCATCCATCATTTTCACATGGTCCATCTCTGACACTTCCCTTCCCTTCCTTGACCTCTCTGTCTCAATTTCTGGTGATAGACTGTCCACCAATATCCATTACAAGTCTACCGACTCCCACTGCTACCTCGACTACAGCTCCTTACACCCCGCTTCCTGTAAGGACTCCATCCCATTCTCTCAGTTCCTTCACCTCCGTTGCATCTGTCCTGATGATGCTACCTTCAAAAACAGTTCCTCTGACTTGTCCTCCTTCCTTAACCGAGGTTTTCCACCCACGGTAGTTGACAGGGCCCTCACCTGTGTCCGGCCCATCTCCCGCGCATCCGCCCTCACGCCTTCTCCTCCCTCGCAGAAACATGATAGGGACCCCCTTGTCCTCACTTATCACCCCACCAGCCTCTGCATTCAAAGGATCATCCTCCGCCATTTCCACCAACTCCAGCATGATGCCACCACCAAACACATCTTCCCTTCACCCCCCCTGGCTGCATTCCGTAGGGATCGTTCCCTCCGTGACACCCTGGTCCACTCCTCCATCGTCCCCTACTCCTCAAACCCCACCTACGGCACCTCCCCATGCAAACGCAAAATATGCAACACCTGCCCCTTCACTTCCTCTCTCCTCACCGTCCAAGGGCCCAAACACTCCTTTCAAGTGAAGCAGCATTTCACTTGCATTTCCCCCAACTTAGTCTACTGCATTCATTGCTCCCAGTGCGGTTTCCTCTACACTGGAGAGACCAAATGCAGACTGGGCAACTGCTTTGCAGAACACCTTCGGTCTGTCCGCAAGAATGACCCAGACCTCCCTGTCGCTGCCATTTTAACACTCCACCCTGCTCTCTTGCCCACATGTCTGTCCTTGGCTTGCTGCATTGTTCCAGTGAAGCTCAACGCAAACTGGAGG
This sequence comes from Carcharodon carcharias, assembly GCF_017639515.1. Classification (NCBI taxonomy): domain Eukaryota; kingdom Metazoa; phylum Chordata; class Chondrichthyes; order Lamniformes; family Lamnidae; genus Carcharodon; species Carcharodon carcharias. The sequence goes on along the minus strand of NC_054478.1, from coordinate 68,986,256 downwards.
AACAGCACCTCAGCTTCCGACTAGGCACTTTACAGCCTTCCGGACTGAATATTGAGTTCAACAACTTTAGCTCTTGAACTCCCTCCTCCATCCCCACCCCCTTTCCGTTTCTTCCCCCTCCCTCTTTTTTCCAATAATTTATATAGATTTTTCTTTTCCCACCTATTTCCATTATTTTTAAATGTTTTCCACCCATGGTTTATTTCACCCCACCCCCACTAGAGCTACCTTGCTCGTCCTGCTCTCCAATCTTAATTAGCACATTCTTTTAGATAATATCACCAGCTTCAACACCTCTTAGTTCTTTTGTCTGTGACATCTTTTGGTTATCTGCTCCTATCACTGCTTGCTTGTCCCGACAACCACCCCCCCCCCCTTAATCCAGCTTATATTTCACCTCTTTCCTAATTCTACTTAGTTCTGTTGAAGGGTCATGAGGACTCAAAACGTCAACTGTACTCTTCTGCGCTGATGCTGCCAGACCTGCTGAGTTTTTCCAGGTATTTCTGTTTTTGGTCTGAATTTGCTTCCTTGCCATCCATTCAGTGTCACACTTAAAATCCTCCCACTGCTTTCCTGCTGGCACTGAACACTCCCTGTAACAGAAAGTACAACACCTCTACTAGATGTGCTAATCTACTACTGAATACAGGGCATTTAAATAGGAAGCGTACAAATTTCCTGTTCTTGTGTCCTGCATATATAGAGTGCTGATTTGCTTTTTTTCAACTGTCTCAATCTTATAAATCAGAGGGATTGCTTTTCATGACTTCTCACTTAATTTAGTCAAATATTTGTAAATTGAAGAGGAAGAAGCAATACCAAGGATGATAGATGGCATCAGACGAAGTTTGCCCAGATCAACAATATGCTACTGATACAGCCATTTGAGGAGGGGTAAAAACAACTTCCCTGTCCTACCACTCCAAGTCTGACCATAACAGGTTTTGTTGAAGGATTTAGAAAGATGAAGAAATTTTGCTCAATGTGTGAGTTTAACCGTTTGTGTTCCGATTGCAAAGAATCGAGGCTGACAGGCTTTCTTGAGATTTAAAAAAAAATGGGGATAGTTTTTATTCTGTTAAAAACCCACCAAGGTAATGATAGCAAAATATTTGAAAAGGTAAACCTGCGTCTCGACCTTTCATGACCCACATTCACACACACAAATTTAAAAGTTATACCATAGGAGTTACTTTCTTAGCAAAATTAAAGTTCAATGCTGAAAGATAAGAATCCTGTGAGTTGACTGTTAGTCCTTGGTTGGTCATTATGGCTGTGGCAAACATTTTTCCCAGCTCCTTTAGATCCCAGGAGTGGAGTGAAGCCCATGTAACTGCAATTGCTGCAGACAATTTATTTTTAACCTGTAATCTGTCTCTTACAGAAGTTGATGAATTTTGCACCTGAGGTTCCTTTCAATGGAAAATTCACTATGTCTGTGCTGGATTTTTAAACTTTAAGAGATAGGGTCTTAATTTGGGAGAGGAGAGAAGGAAGCACATTACTGCTTCACAGGCAGCTTTTTCAGACGACTGAACACTGCAGCTGTATGCTGTATTAAAGATATTTTAAAATGGTTACTCAGGTCACATGACGCCCAAAATCTGCCTCCCTTGGCAGGTTCTTTTCTTACATGTCTCTGCCAATGCTCAAAGGGCGGCCAAAGGAAAAGGTATAAAGATAAGCTCAAGGCCGCCCTAAAGCACAGAGGCATTAACACCACTAACTGGGAGGAGAATGCTACCAATCACTTAGCATGGCACCACCTGGTCCATCAAGGTGCAAGCCACTTCAAGGTTCAATGACTCGACAGTGAGGTGGAACAGCGGCGTCAGAGGAAGGAGAGGGAAGCCAACCCAGGGCTGCGATTTCCACTCCCCTGTGCAACAACATGCCTCCACTGCAGAAGAACACATGGATCCAAAATTGGGCTCCTCAGTCATCTGAAGTCTCACCAAGCCTAATGGACGCCATCCTCGATTCTGAGGGATTGCTAACGACGACTCTCCCCATATGATTTCAGAAGGTATTTGTTTATCTAATGTCTGAACTGATAGTGCTTTTGTTTCATGGTCATGGGGGAGGGGGTGACTAAATTCTGTAATGTTCTATCCACAAACCCCCTGAATGAGTCATTATCCTGTCATGAAAATGTAATAATTTTCATAATATTATTGTGATTTATTGTAAAAGTAGGTTAATAGTGGGGTTTGGATTAGTTTCTCTGTGTGGATGTGTGTGGGGGGTTTAATTGAATTAGGGACAGCTAGCCTGGAGCTTTAGAGTGAAAAAGGGAAGTTAATTTTGAAATGCTAAGTATGTAAGCATGGCTGAAGTTTTAGAATGTGAGATGAGAGGAACATTTGCATTTTTAGATAAACCAGAGTAGTGAATTTTAAAGAAATGGTAAGGTGTTACACCTAGCCATAAGAGGCCGAGCCAAACAATATGTTTATTATCCCAAAAGTTGCTGATAATATGGGTACTATGAAAGGTTTATATTATGAAAAAATTGCAAAGACATATTGGAACAATGGAATTTTCATTGAAAAAGGAGAAACATGTATAAAGGAGTTGCGGTTATGTGTAAGGAGAAGGAATTCTTAGATCTAACACAAGTGTGAAAAGCTTCCAGCCTCTATGCATCAACTATGTCTACAAGAACCAAAGCTAAGAAAACTCACTGTGAATATCACTGTCCAAGGCATTGTGTGCTTTGCCTGGGTCTGTTGAAATCTATTATGTTTTATTGTTGTGCTAACGGAAGTGTAACTGTGAGTCAGATTAATTAGGGGAGCTAGGAGTTATAAAGCAGTAATCTGTAGACCTAAGCATGTGCTTAAAATCTTTTCTTCTATTAATAAATGTTTAATTTAGTTTTGTAAAAAACTTCTAAGACTTGGTGGACTTATTACCACTGAATTCAGCCACACATCGTGAGATAAAATACAAATTGCAATAATAGTTGTGGCAGTTGTTTCAAGTTTTCCTCTGTGATTTTAGCAGCTCAGCATTTATCATCTGGTGTGCCATAACAATCCATCTTGATGAGATAGGAAAACATTTGTCATATAGCTATTGATCCAGCAGATTTTCTGTTCCTGCTGGAGAGGTAGTCTTATAGAAATGTAAATGTAGCTCCAGTACATTTTTCAGCAAATTCTTTTGAAGTAGTTCTTGACATCCTCAGGTGTGAAATTCCAGAGAATGATGTTGTGGCATGTCTGATTGTATTCCACATTGAAACTTTCCAGAAACTGGTCACTGGCATTACCAGATGTCAGATGACTTGTGGCATCCATCCCGGTGATCCTTTAGGCAGTACTAGCACTCCAAGGGATGATGTGGGGATGGAATGGCTGTGATGAAAGCAAGCCATGGGCTTCACAATGACTCCCTAGTTTGTGATTGGATGGTGAACATGGCAGGCTTCTGTTCAGTTATTTCTGCAGAGATGAGCAGGAGTGCATCATGGATGGAGCAGACAATGTAGTGTTTATCCTGGCAATGAAGCAACTAAGAAAGAGGAGAAGAAGGGCCCATCGCTGCGAGGCTGGGCAAAGGGAAGAGCCTTGCCCTGATGATTAAGCACCAATGGGGTCCCCTCAAGACCCTGAAGCTGAGGCTGACAAATCCATTGAGTGGGGGCATTTGGCGTGACCAAGGGTGTACAGAAGACACTTTTCATACCTCCAGATGAGCAAAAGACAGTGCTGCAGCTGCTTTTGCATGTAAACGGATGTACTGACTCACATCTGCCACATTGTCTGGGAGGAGTTGATGCAGCAGGAACTGGGAGGCCATCCATTGACAGTGGTTCTCAAAGTGACCGCTGCTCTGAACTCCTTTACAAGTGATAAAAATAAAAAACTGTGGATGCTGGAAATCCAAAACAAAAACAGAATTACCTGGAAAAACTCAGCAGGTCTGGCAGCATCGGTGGAGAAGAAAAGAGTTGACGTTTCAAGTCCTCATGACCCTTCAGCTGAACTGAGTTGCCAGACCTGCTGAGTTTTTCCAGGTAATTCTGTTTTTCCATTGCAAGTGGCTCATTCCGGGCTGCACTGGGGACCTCTGCAGGATTTATCAAGCATCTGCTCACAAATGCATGTGCGAGGTTACTGATGCCCAATTTAACAAGGCGCACAATTACATTCAGTTTTCCCTAGATGAAGTCAGCCAGGCTGCCAGAGCAGTTGGACTTGCAGCGATCTCTGGATTCCCAAAGGTGTAGGATGCCATCGACTGCACACGTGTGATAAAAAGAGCTCCCTGGCAGCAGCCACTACAGTTCATCAACAGGAAAGTGTTCCACTCTCTCAATGGTGCAACCACCAGAAGCAAATTGTGCAGGTATGTGCGAGATACCCTAGGAGCTCCCACAACTTGTACACCATGAGTCACCTGCAGTTGCCACAGATCTTTGAGGGCCCTCAGTTCATCCAGGGTTGGCTCTTCAGTGACAAAGGCAAAAGACGAGGCTGATGGTGCCTGTTCAGCGGCCACAAAGTGCTTCAGAGGAGAGGTACAGCACTGCTCATTCTGTAACACACTCACTGATTGAGCAGACCATTAGCATTTTGAAGGTGTGTTTTCGATGTCTGGGCAGGTCAGGTAGCAAGTTTCAGTACTCTCCTCAGAGGGTCTCATGAATGAGAGATGGAGGAGCTGCACATCTCCCCCTCGTTGACAGGGCTGAGCTCGATAAGGGCGAGAAAGCTGAGGACCCAGAGGAAGAGGCCATAGCATGGGCCAGACAAGGCAGGTATGCATATAAAATGCTTATAGCCACCAGGTTCCAGGGGGATGAAGGCGACTAGCTCATACGAGCCTCTTTCACCAGCTCAGCCTTCTCAATGTCCTCATCGTTGGGGGAGATGTTCAGTTCCTCCATCTCTCATTCTGCCAAGTCATCCCCCCTTTGGAGCACTAGGTTGTGTAGAGTGCAGCAAGCCATAAGCCATGATGATGCATGAGACCCTCTGGGAAGAGTGCTGGAACTTGCTACCTGACCTGTCTAGACATTAAAAACACATCTTTGAAATGTTTTGTTGTGATCCTCATCATCTCAATCTCTGTATGAGTAGTTATACTCTCACATCACAATGTCCTCATCCTTGGAAGGTAAGGCAGCCTCTGGAGCATGTGGCTTTTCTGTTATGGGATGATAACTGCAATAGGGTGTTTTGTGAGCCAAGTTCAGATAGTGCAGCCTCTTCAAGAATCCCGCCAACATTCCACTGCCTAATGCAGCCTTCAAGAGGCAGGAGCAGCACTGCAATCCTCAGTGCACTTGGGGCAGTATGCCTGCAGTCTAGCAAGGCACATCTTGCAGGACAATCATCATCACTCAGTGGTTCTCGCCTTGATGTCTGTGGCCTAATCTGAATCCACACTGTGGTATTCCACACAGGCAATCATTCATGCTAGACAAGTGTTCAGGCCTCATCATCATATTGAACACCCAGCATGAGATTTATCTTCAGGACACAGTAATCTGCAACTCTTGGTAATGGATGCAAGCCTGCACTTCAGTGGGCCATGAAAGCATCAGCAGCAGCATAGTCTGATCTCTGTCAAGCACTCATGACCATGATTCCACTTGGAGTCTCCCAACTTCCTGTACAGCCTAGCATTGGCATCTGTGGGCCTGAAAATGCTGGCACTCCGTCTCAGCATGAAATACTCTAACCTTTGATAATAAAGAGAACACATCAGATGTATTGGAGCTTCGCTCTGATTCTAGTCAAGATCTCCATGTTTTCATTCCACCAATCTGACAAGCCCACAAGGAAATCAGGCACATGGAAGCCATTGTAACTAGCACATAGCCATGTTGATTGCCATCTGAAAGCTGGCACAAGGATAATGTCAAGAGTCGCTAGCCAGACCTCATGGACTAACACAACATCCTCCATGTCAAACTCCAGCATCTTGGGCCTTTGCATACACTTCTGGTCTTGCATAGTTTTAACCATCGAGCAGGAACCGCAAGGCTCAACATGTGTCAACGAGGTCATAGCTCTGCATCATGGAGGTGGGAAGGTGGGAACTAATATTGGGGTGATGTTTAGATGTACATATGGACATGTCATAGCGCTGCAGGCTGCCAGGAACACATAAGAGCCCTGGGCTTTGGTGCATATGCAAAGCACATTCAAGGCTGACGGATATTACATCTCGGCCAATGAAAGATGCAACAACTGAGATAGACTGCAATGCAGGTTGACATTCAATCCTCTAAGATCCACATAGAGCACTCTTCAAGTATAGAAGTATCAGGAAATGAAAGCAGCCTCCAGCTTCTAAACTCATGAGGCAACATTATGTGAACCTCTGAAGCAGATTTCAAAGATGCCTAGGCCAACCACCAAGCTCTTAGAGCCAGAAGCTTCACTCATTTTAAGTCTGCACAGAGAACAGTCAGGCACTGTAATGGGATAGTGAGAGACACCATAGACCTGAGGCAGATGATGCAACATCTGTGATGAGGGGGGACATCTGCAACACTTGGCTGATCATGGAGCATATCATCAAATAGAAGCTGACTGAAACAAGTTCTATTTACATGTGTGAAAATGATATACAGATTGTGAACACCCATGCTACCTTTGTGCTCTTAGTATTTCTTAATTTTTCTTAACCTACCACTACATCTTGGTGCCTCGCTAACATCCACAGCAGAGATGGAGGCAGCCTGTGGACTGCTACGCCCTGTTGTCTGTGATGACCTTGGCAGACGTCTCCTGGAGGCCGAGACCTGGCGGTCCCCTGCCTGCTTTGAGTCTCCTGCTGTGGGGCACGTGCACCCTCCTAAGCCTGTGGAGCTGGAGCTGATGGGGTCACAGGCAGAGGGGATTGGTTGCGGCTGCACACTTACGGATACACCCCAGGGTGACTGGCTGAAGATCCTCTTCTCTATGGGTGCCTGAGGGCCCATGCCTGACTCCTTGAGGAGAAAGTGCACCTGGAGTGCAGTTTGGGTGCCTCGACCCCCCTCCCACCTAGCAACTGATGGATCCCACCTATGCCTTGAGCGATGGAATGCAGGTCCTGGCACAGATCAGCTGCTAGGTCCTCAACTAAGGTCTCCTTAGCGGTTGCCATCCTACCAGTGTTGACTTCAGTGCGCTGACATGTCGGTGTACAACATCAGGCTGAATGCAAATGGACTCTTCCATCATTCATTGCAACCTGTTGATGGCATTTGACAACCCTGCCTGATGTTCCCATGTCTGTCTTTGCAGCTCCAACATCTGTGTTGGGGCCGAGTCCAGAGGTTCGTCCTGTGATTTAGAAGCCTGGCCTCCAGCAGCCTTGTGTGACGATGACCTTGGATGCCCCTGCCTCCACCTGCTGTGGACCCAAATTTGTGCTGTGCTCACCAGATGGTGATCCCAAGCCTGCTGTAGAATGTGGTCCCACCGAGGTGTGTGTCTGTGCCAGCTCTACATTCAGTGGGACCTCAGGGCCCTCACGTGAAGTAGTGTGGGGGCTGGGGCTGATGACTGGCTGCTGGTGGCTCTCTTCCTTTTCCTGTTGGTGCCTCTTAAAGAGAGATGAGATAATTAATGACTTGCTGCATAGTCACCAACATTACAAAGCACTCACAGTTTCAATGGGTGTCCGATGAGCTATTATTGGGACTTCACTGGCTTGGGAGGCACTGATCTCATCCTTGGTGTATGCACAACCCTGATCCTCATTGGTCAGCTCTGCTGCCCACTCTTCCTATATTGTGAGTGGCCTGAGCTCAGGCATCCCCCCTCTGGCCTGGGCTCTCTTCCTGTTATGGGCAATCTTTTCCTGCTTAAAGAGGTATGGACAGACTGTGAGCAGGACGGATGGCAGTGTAGATGATAAGGACGCCTGCCTTCTGTGGGTGCTGAGTGAACCTCTGTAAGGGCTGATGACGTGAGCTGTACAGGATGCGAGAAGAGATGAAGATGTCAAAGTGTGTGTGAGAGTCAGTGGTGATGTTCCTTGTGATGGTAGTGTGTGAGATCCCTGTGGACTGTAACCCTGCGAATGCATTATGGACCTGTGAGAGTGTGAGTTGAGAGTGAGGAGAAGATGGACTTACCCAGCAGATGAGATCATTCATCCTCTTTCTGCACTGAATGGTAGTCCTTTTCTGAAGAGTGTCGGTGCTGACAACCCTGATGACCTGCTCCCAAGCTGGTGTTGTGAGATTGATGGACTTCCTGCTCCCATCATGGGGGAAAAGTATGTTTTGTTATTCCTATGCTGCGCCAAGAAGTGCCCGCAGTGCATTGTCACTGAACTTAAGGGCAGTTGACTTCTTTCCCCCGGGGAGCATTTGGTTGCTTGCCGGGATCACTCCTGGGCCGCAGAGAGTGATGCGTGCGCGGGTGCAGTGTAAATATAGCGCCAGGAAATATGAGCCAATGGGGCAATGTTGGGGTGCAAGAATCCCAGCGCAACCTGCCATTACATGCGATGTGTGTCACGTTTATGCGTATATAATGAGCTGGAAAGTGGACGATTTGGCATGGAAACTCACCACGATGGCCGGCAGGAAACGTGCCACTTAACTAGCCTGCCACTGCACTTAGTCTCTGGAGTGGAAATTTCCACCCTATATTCTTGTAAAAGTCCTTACAATCTGTTTTTATATTCCTGGCTAGTTTACTCTCATGTTCTATTTTTTCTCTTTTTATCGACTTTTTGGTAGCTCTTTGCTGGTTTCTGAAACACTCCCAGTCCTCATGTTTATTACTATTATCTGCAACACTATAAACCTCTTCTTTTAATCTAATACAATCCTTAAATTCCCTAGTAAGCCATAGATAGATCTGACTTGTGGAGCTTTTGTTTCTAATGGAATATATTTTTGTTGAACATTTTGGATTGTTTCTTTAAATGTTTCCCACTGTTTATAACTATACCTTTTAGCCTATTTACCCAATCAGCCTTAGCTAACTCTCTCTTCATGCTTATGTAATTGGCTTTGTTAAAGTTAAACATTTTTGTTTGGGACTCAAATATGTTGCTTTCAAACTTAATATGGAATTGAATTATATTATCATCACTTTTTCTCAGCGGATCTTTTACTTTGACCTCACTTATTAACTCTGCCTCATTGGATAACACTAGATCTAAAGTAGCTTAATCCCTCAATGGTTTCACATAAATGAACTACAAACTCATCTTCCAGGCCACATCCAGTTTATATGAAGATTAAAGTCCCCCACAATTATTATGTCAGCTTTGTCACAAGCTCCAATTATTCCTTAAATATTGCTGAAAGGAAAGTCATGTTACTGAAGCTTTTTTTCTTGCACTTTTCAGGACAAGTTCAAGAATGCCAAATTTCAAACATTTCACAATGATTTATTCTACAAGCGAAAAAGGTGCTGATTGGTTGAAAGGTTGACTCTGATTGGCTGGGGCATTGCCATGGGCAACCAATTTAAGATAACCAGTCAAGCTCACAATGTGGCTCATTTATTCTTGCAAATAACAACTTACATTCATATGCAGTGACCTGTTTTCTGCAAACAAAAGGAAAATGTGCACGTGGCCAATTACAGCCAACTTGCCAATCAATCCGCACCCTTTGCTCCTGTCGTATAAATTGTTGTGATCATTTGAAATTTGACATTCTTGCGTTTGTGTAGATGAATGCAAGATGAAAAGATTTGGCGACAAATTATTTATTGCTTAGTGCCCTGTCCAATGGCATAACTACTGTTTGAGAGCCTATAAACTACTCCCACCAATATCTAATGAAGCTTGTTATTCCTAATCTCCACCCATCTTGATCTACTTCCTGATCTTCTAAAGCAAGATCCTTTTTCACTACTTTCATTATGTCATCCTTCTTTATCACTCCTTTTCCTCCTCCTTTTCCATTCTGCCTGTAATGAAACAGTGAAGCCTGTTTAGGCTCTGGATCAGTAGGATACAAAGCTGTGTTGTCTGTTTAAGGTAGGCTTACAGCCAATTAACACCACTGCAAGTGCAGTCGATGTAACCATAGTCTTCAACTTTTATGCCTTTGTTTCCTTGCAGCCTAACATAGGGAACATCTGCTTCATCAGACCATTTGATTTGTACAGACACATCAAAGACATGGCAGATACTTTATTCACCAGTGGTAAATCTGGTGGTGTATGGTTGAAAGGTCTTCACTGTCCAGGAATGATGCAGTTCATCCCTTTTGCCCATTTAGTATGAGCACACAGGACTGCCTAATACCTTTGCTGAAATAACCTCCAAATGTATCATTGCCCCATTTCTTTCCTGCTCTTTCCCCACAGCTATTAATATTCATCTTTTCAAAGCAACTATCCAGTTCCCTATTAAAAGAATAATGGACTTTGCTTCAGCAATGCTTTGTGGTGAGAATTTCACCTCCTAGAATGAAGAAACAGCAAAAACAGGGAAATAAGAATACTGGTCCAAACTGGTCTTATGTACCTTAAAATAGAACACCAATAAAAATTGGGAAATAAGAGTACCAGTCTGAACTGTTTTTTCCTTCTGGGATTCTATCTGCCTTCTATATAAAGAATTTAATGTCAAATTTCAATATTGTTCCTTCAATTTCAGAGCCCAGATTATTGAGTTATATAGTAAATACTAAATCAAAATTGCCACGACAGTTGCCTTTGCAGAACACTACTAGTCCCCTCTTTCCATTTCAGGAGATTTTCATTCATCGCTAGCCTTAGTTTTCTTCCCTTCAACCATTTCTCTGCATTGTCACATTCCTTAATTCCATGTAACATTTTCTTTGCCATAAGTATTTTACATGACACCTTAACAGCTCATTTTTGAAAATCCATCTGAACCTGCCAACTCATTGCATTTCCTTTATCTGTTATTCCTTCAAAAAATTCTACATAGTTGATTGAGAACAACCTGCCATATAGAAACATGTGTGGACTGGCCTTAATTAGCTTTTGGCTCTCCACGTGGTTCGTTACCAACGTCTGAAATCAAACCAGTGGCCTTAAGTTTTCTGATGTATTGCTGCCTTTTTTGAAGAGGGGAGTCACAGTTGCATCCTTCAGTCCACTGCCACAATTTTACTTTTCACAGAAGTTTGGAAAATTATAGGCAGATTTATTTCTCAGGACCCTGAAATGTTAATTTAAAAAGTTGCATTGCTTTTACAAATATTTGGAATGCCACAGTTCCAAAGAGCTAAGAGGTTTTCTCAGGGTAAAATAACCATGTGGGCTCAAGCTGTGCTGCAGTTTCTATACCGCAGCTCATATGGAATCAGTAACTCTGTACCTCACCCAGTCCTCCAGTCCTGCCTAGTTCACATATTCACGTTCCTCTGGACATTGCTTTACTGGATAATATCTTCCAGTGATTTACTAAATCTTTCTAATATGCTCACAGTTAGTTTAATTGCTGACCTATCGGAGAATACTTTGAAAGGAAGGTAGCTATTGCAAGGTTAGGAAATGATTTAAACAATGCTAAATCAGCAGCCAGTTGGAGATGGGTAAGGCTAATCCTAAAATCAATCAGTCAGTCATCTTCTTCTCATGACATAATAACCCCAAATGCTTGGCTGCTCTTCATTTGAAGAGGCAATTGTCTATCTGTTGCTTGTTTTCCCAGTCCCTTTTCCTTAATTGTGATCTTTCCTCAGCTTTTACACCTGGAATCAAACATGCTGGTCTCTCTGGAAGATCAAGCTGTTCCCACATCAGCTGTTTTATTAGCTCCTGTGTCAGCAATTCAAACAAGGACTGGAAAGTGCACACTGTCCTCATAAAAAGTGGAGAACTGGCAACTATGCACCGTCTTTCTTCAGTTAGATCTTTAACAACATCAGCCAGGCAAATTGTGAAAATGGAGATTGGTCAGATACAACCACGCTTAACAGTTTTTATTCAATCAGTAAAATGTTGATGATCATCGATAACAACAATGTAACTTAGCAACTAGAATGCTTTGGTGTGGCTGGGGGGTTTGTGAGAGGATTAGAAGCCCAACATCATTGGTAAGTGGAAGTTGCTAAATTCAATTTAACAAAGTCTGCTGATTATCACCTCGCATGACAAGGAGCTGGAAAAACTGATAGCTAATGTGAAAATTGTACAGTTGGCAACAGTGAATCACTGTGGGGAACCACAAGGGTGAACCTTCTGCTGACACAAGTTATGAATACGGAACATTTCTGACTTGATAAAAATTATAAAATACAGTTTAGCTTGCTTTCAAAAAGTTATTAAAGGCATTTAGTACACAAAAAATGTAGAAAAGGCAAACATCAAATTTTTACAGCACGAAATACACTATTGCTTTCTAAGACAAGAATCAACCCTACTGATGATTGGCATAAGTTTACCATAATGCTCAACACCCTGCTGGTGAAATTTGTCATAGGTGGTATTACAAATAGCAATGGAGACAGGCCAACCTAGTGGGAAAAGGAAGACAGCAAGAAGAGGCTTCAAAGGTTTTCTTTTATTTTCCTTGTTGAAGAGCATTCCTGTTCTTCATGGCCGCACAAAAACTTTTGCCAAAATTACCATCCTTCACAGAAGTGCATTTATTTTATTTCACAGGATGTGGACGTCACTGGCAAAGTCAGCATTTATTGCCCATCCCTAATTGCCTTTGAACTGAACATTTCAGAGGGAAGTTCAGAGTCAACCACATTGGAGTCCATGTAGGCCGGACCAGGTAAGGAAGGCAGATTTCCTCCCCTAAAGGACATTAGTGAACCAGATGGCAGATGGTTATGGCAATCAATGATAGTTTCATGGTCACCATTACTGAAACCAGCTTTATATTCCAGATTTATTAATTGAATTTAAATTCCATCAGCTGCCATTTGAACCCATGTCCCCAGAGCATTAGCCTGGGCCTCTAGATTACTAGATAAAAACAAAAAAACTGCGGATGCTGGAAATCCAAAACAAAAGCAGAATTACCTGGAAAAACTCAGCAGGTCTGGCAGCATCGGTGGAGAAGAAAAGGGTTGACGTTTCGAGTCCTCATGACCCTTCGACAGAACTCAAGTTCTGTCGAAGGGTCATGAGGACCCGAAACGTCAACTCTTTTCTTCTCTAGATTACTAGTTCAGTGACATAACCACTATGCCACTATTGCTACCTAAAGCTTAAAAAAGAGACACTTTAAAGTTAGGGCTAACATGACTAAAGATAATCATACAGAATTTTAAAAGTATAATAAAGAAGTGAAAAAAAGACTAAGAAGGACTTAAAAGGGAATATGAAAGAACAACCAGCAGTTAACATAAAGAAAATAAAAAGAGTTTTTATGAACATATAAAAAGTAAAAGAATAGTTAAGAAAGAATGTGATTGCTCAGTAATGAAAGAGGAAATCTAATTGGAAAGGTTGAAGGGTTGGGGGAGATGTCCGAGAGGAGGATAAGGAACATTTGATAGAATTAACTGTTGAAAAGGAATATGTTCTGAAAGAAAAACTAGTATAATGCATGGAAGATTAGTCATGTGTTTATTTAAATCGTTCCAGACAATTTAAGAAACTGGTTAGGTGAACGAGGTGTAAAATACTGTGAGCAGCTAGGCATTTTTAGTGCTCATTTTATGGCCTCATGAGTAGCAGAAGTTAAACCATCACATCATGGGAGACCAGACATATCCTGCCATCCCATAAATGAATTGCTTAGTGTGCTGGCTGCTCAACTGCCCAGGATGAAATTATAGGTGGTTAACCAAGCTCAAGTCAGAGATTAGAAGAGAATGAATTTGATTATTTTAAACGTGTTGAGCTAGATCACAGAGTGAACCACTGCTGGCATTTAGAAGAGCAACACTGCAACCAAGAGGGTCTTGTAAATGATGAAATGACCAAATATGCAGTGACAGTCATTGTGAGTAGGTTGACGCCTTATCTGCGTTCAGTCCACTTTTACTCACAGCATATATATAGATGATTTGGATTTGGGTAAAAGGAACACAATCTTGAAGTTCACTGACAACATACAAGTTGGAAGACTGTAAAAGAACAGGAAAACATAGGTTAACTGGAATTGGCAGACTGACATTTAAATACATACTTACCTGAAAGTGTCAATGGATGTAGATAAACCCATAAAACTGGACAATAATTTGGGGATAAGTGTACAAGAATAAAGAGGTATTGATTTTTTTTCAAAACGTTTATTACGGTTAGAGTACCATGTACAGTGTTGGCTATTCTTTATAAAAAGAATGTTTAGGCCATGGAAAGCTAAGGACATATATTCACCAGGATGTGAAAGATGAGAAGCAATGTGAAGAGCCTGAGATATTGGAACTGCTTCCATTAGATAAGGGAAGGCTAAGAAGAGATTTAATATGGGTTTTTAGCTTTGAAAGAGTCAATAACAAGTCAATTATTTCCACTGCTTGGAGAGTCCTTGAGGAGGGATCATCAATTTAGAATTGTCCCAAAGACAGTGAAGAGACTGGTTAGAAGAAATTTCTTTACACAGAAGGTTGGATAAATAATTGGTGCAAAGGAAATGCATGGCTTTGGAAAAAGCCTGGAGCAGTGTAATTACTTCTGGATTGTTCTAGCAAAGAGCCTGTGAAGTTTTAATGAGCTCATTGACCCCTTCCTAGCTGTAAACTTCTATATTTCCTTAAATTCATGTTTACCCAGAGAGGCAAGTGTATGGATGACATTCAGTGACATGAGTATATCTTTGATGGTTATGCTTGACCAAGGAGGCTCCTTCACAACTGTGTTGCCTCTTGCAGGAAGATTTTCAAACCTGGTCCATGAGCAAGATAAATAGTACCCTAACTGTGAATAAAAGTCTGTTTTATCTAAATTTATCATTACATATTTATTCTTGTTCTATGTGCCTGTAGCTATTGATCTCTTTTGCGGTTTTATCTATCTTGTCCATCTTCCTTCTATCCTTCCTTCTCTTCCTCCCTTCGTTCCTTGGTCCTCCACCCTCAAAATCGATTGGAGAAAAAACTTTTTAATGCAGCAATCGGTTAAAGTCTAATGCACTGCCTGAGAGTGTGATGGAGGCAGGTTCAATTGAGGCACTCAAAAGGGAATTAGGCTGTTATTTGAAAAGGAAGAATGCACAGGGTTCTGAGGAGAAGGGAGAATGGCACTAACTGAATTGCTCATTAGGAAAGCTGGTGCAGACATGATGGACTGAATGGCCTCCTTCTGAGCTGTAAAAATTCTGTGATCCTTCCTTCCTTTTTTCCTTCCTACCTTCCTTCCTTTTTTTGCTTTATCTCTGTATTTCTTTCCTTTTCTCTTTCTCTCTTTTTCTCTTTCATTAAGCTAGCAGACAGACGAAAGCAATTCGAATAAGCTTTCATCTGCTATGACTACAAGAAGTAATTTCTGGCCTATATTGTTCTTCTGAATCAATCAAAAGGGTTTATTTTCTTGCGATGGAAGTAAACATTACTGTACACTGCAATCACGGAAACAAACTCAAATGCACAAAAACATGGTTTAGAGGAATGGAACTTAGATTTTGTGTTTTCAGGTGGACCCGATTGCATATTGATTGTTAATGTCACTCCTCATATTTCTCCATGGATGTTGACTTCTCTATTACAGCTGTTTTGAATTTTCTCCTGACTATCGCATGATAGCAAAGGGAGCTTTGCCAGAACTGTGTAAATAAACTGCTTTCAAAGTTTCAGAACATAGCTGGGTGCAACAGCCCATAAACAGGCTGTTGCTGGACTAGTAATCTAGAGACCCAGGGTAATGCTCTGAGGACACAGGTTCGAATCCTGCCACAGCGGATGGTGAAATTTGAATTCAATAAAAATCTGGAAGTAAAAGTCTAACGATGACCATGGAACAGTTGTCAATTGTTGTCAAAACCCATCTGGTTCACTAATGCCCTTTAGGGAAGGAAAGATGAAGTCCTTACCTGGTCTGGACTACATGTGACTTCAGACCCACAGCAATGTGGTTGACTATTACATGCCCTCTGAAATGATCTAGCAAGCCACTCAGTTGTAACTAACCGCTACAAAGTCATAGACCACCTGGCATCAAACTAGGCACCAGAAACGACAACGGCAATCTCAGCCCTGTCAACCCTGCAAAGTCCTCCTTACCAATATCTGGGGGCTAGTGCCAAAATTGGGACAGTTGTCTCACAAACTGGTCAAGTAACAGCCTGACATAGTGATCCTTATGGAATCATACCTTACAGATAATGTCCCAGAAACCACCATCATCATCATCCCTGGGTATGTCCTGTCCCAGCGGCAGTACAGGTCCAGCAGAGGTGGCGGCACAGTGGCATACAGTCTGAAGGGAGTTGCCCTGGAAATACTCAACTTCGACTCTGGACCCCATGAAGTCTCATGGCATCAGGTCAAACATTGGCAAGGAAACCTCCTGCTGATTACCACATACTCCCCTCCCTCAGCTGATGAATCAGTGCTCCTCCATGTTGAACACCACTTGGAGGAAGCACTGAGGGTGGCAAGGGCGCAGAATGTTCTCTGGGTGGGGGACTTCAATGTCTCTCACCAAGAGTAGCTCAGTAGGACCACTACTGACCAAGCTGGTCGAGTTCTAAATGACATAGCTGCTAGACTGGGTCTGCGGCAGGTGGTGAGGGAACCAACAAGAGTGAAAATATACTTGACCTCATCTGCACCAACCTGCATGCCGCAGATACATCTGTCCATGACAGTATCGGTAGGAGTGACCACCTTACAGTCATTGTGGAGACAAAGTCCCACCTTCACATTGAGGACACCCTCCAACATGTTGTGTGGCACTACCATCATGCTAAATGGAATAGATTTTGAATAGATCTAGCAACTCAAGACTGGGCATCCGTGAGGTGCTGTGGGCCATCAGCAGCAGCAGAATTGTACTCAAACACAATCTGTGACCTAATGGCCCAGTATATCACCCACTCTACATTTACCATCAAGCCAGGGGATCAACCCTGGTTCAATGAAAAGTGCAGGAGGGCATGCCAGGAGCAGCACCAGGCATACCTAAAAACGAGGTGTCAACCTGGTGAAGCTATAACACAGGACTACTTGTGTGCCAAACAGCATAAGCAGCAAGTGATAGACTCTATCACTGCTTGTTTGTCGCTACAACCACACCAACCCCCTCCACCTCTCTGTCTCTCTATCTCTCCGCCCCCCACACACACACCTTAAACCAGCTTATATTTCAGCTCTTTCCTGGACTCGAACTCAAGTTCTGTCGAAGGGTCATGAGGACTCGAAACGTCAACTCTTTTCTTCTCCGCCGATGCTGCCAGACCTGCTGAGTTTTTCCAGGTAATTCTGTTTTTGAAGTGATAGACAAGGCTAAGTGATCCCACGGCCAAGGGATCAGATCTAAGCTCTGCAGTCCTGCCACATCCAGTCGTGAATGGTGGTGGACAGTTAAACAATTCACTGGAGGAGGAGGCTCCGCAAATGATGGAGGAGCCCAGCACATCAGTGCAAAAGATAAGGCTGAAGCATTTACTACAATCTTCATCCAGAAGTGCCAAATGGATGATCCATCCAAGTGGAGGTCCCCAGCATCATAGATGCTAGTCTTCAGTCAATTCGATTCACTCCACGTGATAATCAAGATATGGCTAAAGGCACTGGATAGTGTAAAGGCTATGGACCCAGACAATATTCCAGCAATAGTACTGAAGACTTGTGCTCCAGAACTTGCAGTGCCCCTAGCCAAGCTGTTCCAGTACCGCTACAACACTGGCATCTACCCAACTATGTGGAAAATTGCCCAGGTATGTCCTGTACACAAAAAGCAGGATACATCCAACCTGGCCAATTACCGCCCCATCAATCTACTCTCGATCATCAGTAAAGTGATGGAAGGTGTCATCAGCAGTGCTATCAAGCAGTATTTGCTTAGCAATAACCTGCTCACTGACACTCAGTTTGGGTTCCACCAGGGTCATTCAGCTTCTGACCTCATTACGGCTTTGGTTCGAAGTTGGACAAAACAGCTGAACTCCAGAGGTGAGGTGAGAGTGACTGCCCTTGACATCAAGGCAGCATTTGATAGAGCATGGCATCAAGGAGCCCTAGAAAAACTGGAGCTAATTGGAATCATGGGGAAAACTCTCCATTGGTTGGAGTTATACTTAGCACAAAGGAAGATGGTTGTGGTTGTTGGAGGTCAGTCATCTCAGCTCCAGGACATCATCGCAGGGATGGCATATCCTGCAGCGCACCTGGGTCCAGTGCCGCAAAAGGTTTAACAAGCTGCTGCGCTCAGGAAAGGTGAGTACCCTGTTGGCATGTATCAGTATGTTGAAGTATGAAGGGCTGGTCATCCCCCGTGGAGCTCAGGGGTGTTAAAGTCTGAGTGCCAATTGTCAATGACACTGGAGTTGGCCAAGGGGGTGAGCACTGGCTGCTTGGACTGAGTGCCTTGCGGCTCGAGGGCCATGACTCGGATGTGCCCTGCAAGATGCTCCTCAGGTAGCATTGGCCAGGCTACAATACCACTGCAAGTAGATGCTCTTCTGTCCTTTCAGGAGAAGATAGCCTTTCACAACATTGAAAGGTCACGGAGCAGCGGACGCCCTGCTAACCTCCTAATTCTAACCAGATATGAGCAGGACACCTTGGATCTGGAGAGGAGCCATGCACCTCAGTCAACCAGTCGCGGAGAGACTGGGTTGTCAGACAAAGATAAGAGTGCAGTGCACAGAGGTGAGCATTTCAGATGGTGCAAATATTCTTGTGTTGTCTCATAATTGATGGGAGGCTCTAAACTGGATTCCCCATTGAATATTGAAAGATGATGGCACCATGATGCAGATCACCATGGTCTCTCCAGTGCATGCACAGTGGCAGTGTGATGACTTAAACTAATGACGTGTCGTTGTTCTCCCTTACGTTTGCTGCCATGCACCCAACTGCAGGACCCCGAAGACCCACCCCTGACGCCAGAGAACCGTTAGACTCCAGAAGCACCTATGTCACACCTGCTCTGCTCTGCTCTGAACCAGGCACCAGCGCAGATACCAGCACCTCAGTGGGTGTTAGATCTTCGGCAAGAATGTTGGTCCACAATAGTGAGGGCACTTTGCACTCGCTTGAGGCAGAGAGTACCCAGGGCATTGCCAGTTGGAGGACTGCTGGAGACCAGGATGATGTTCAGATGATGAGGGCCTGGAGTCGTCCATTAGGCAGCAGATGCTGGATGTCCAGTGATATGTGTGGGAGGATCTGGTGGAGACCCATGAGGGTATGTGTGCCATGGTCTCCGTTAAGGAGGCGTCTAAGTGGAGCAACAGCACTATGTTGACCCTCATCGCCAAGCGCACTGTCTCCTCTATTGAGAGAATGGTGAGTCTCATGGAGAGCATTTCCAGGGACAGAATCAGGTGCAAGCCCTCACACAGGCACTGACCCAAGGTAGTCAGTGTCCATGTGGGAGGTGGATGAGGTACCCAGTATTCCAGCTAGATGCCCGTTCATCAATGATAAGCAGGGAGGTCCAGAGGGACCTCATGTTGGTGCATGAGCTGCCTGTTGTCTCTGCAGGCTCCTCTCAGGGTGCTCTGGATGACGGCAGCAGCTCGTCCGCCCCTCTGCAGGTGATCATGGCATCTGATGAGGCTGCAGCAACTGGGGAGATGCCAGCTGTGGAACTGGTTGCTCACTCCCTCCCAGGCTGGGCCAGCACATGCTTCACTGGCGAGGGGACGACAGCCAAGGTCATCAAGGTCAACAAAACAGCATAGTCAACAGGCTGTCTGCAATGCTGGTGCCAGCGAAGGAGGAGCACCAAGACATAGCACTTGCAAGCATAAGTTTAAGGCACCATGGGCACAAGAGGGACTTCTGTTGTGCAATGTTTTGTTTATTTTAACTGGCCTGGTATTGAAGACCAAAGAAGGTTCTGTTAATTTGTTTTGACTGTCAACATGATATAAATTTTCTTTTATCAGAATGGTCTGAGTATGCTTTGCCTTTTTTATTTAATGTGGCGCAGGATACACCAGTATATAATGCTGGACGTCGGTGGCTGGAAACTTTATTGCACAGGCACTGAATGGACTTTGGGGTCAAAGGAATGGGCTATTTCAGACATCTGAAATGGAGGTGGCAGTCTTGACATGAGGTGGTAGCACTTATTTGGCAGCCTAGTTGAAGGGGCATTGGATCAAGGCGTCCCTGGTGTCCCTGCTTCCACAGAATCTGCGTTCTCCTCACCATGCTCCTCTTCTGACTCACTTCTCATTCATTATCTGTGGCTTGTGCAGCTGCATCAACTTCCTCTTCCTCCAGTGGGTGCCCCCCTTGCCAATGCCAGATTGTGAAGGGCGCAGCATGCAAGCACTATCAGTAACACCCGTTCTGAGGGATATAGTAGTGCATCCCCTGAATGGTCCAGGCATCGGAAGCGAGTCTCCAGAAGACCTACGGTCCTGTCTTTCACTGCCCTTTTAGAGGCATGACTCCTGTTTTACCACTGCTCTGCCTCTGTTCTTGGATGGCAGAGAGGCGTCATAAGCCACCTTTTCAAGGGATAGCCCTTGTCACCCAGCAGCCGTCCATCCAGTTGGGCTGGAGCACTGAAGAGCCTTGGCACCTGGGAGTGTCTCAGGATGTAAGCATCATGGGAGCTGCCTGGGTAACTTGCACAGACTTGTAGAATCAGCATCCTGTGATCACACACTATCTGTACGTTCATGGAATGGAAGCCCTTCCTGTTGACGAAGGCACCAGGCTCACCTGCTGGTGCCTTGATGGCCACATGTGTGCAGTCTATAGCACCCTGGATGCGGGGGAAGCTAGCAATTGCTGCAAAACCTCTGGCTCGCTCAGCCTGGCTGGCCTCGTCCGTACGGTAGTGAATGAAAGTCAGTTCATGCCAGAACAGAGCGTCTATCTTCAGCTTCATGCAACTATGGACAGCTGATTGGGAGACTTCACAAAGATCCCCTGCTGACCCCGGAAAGAGTCAGAGGCATAGAAGTTGAGGGCCACTGTGACCTTCAGAGCCACTGGCATGGGGTGTCCACCCACACAGTTGGAGGTGATCTCAAGCCTAATTATCTAACAGATGGAGCTCACTGTCCCCCTTGAGAGGCGGAGCCTCCTTCGGCATGGCACCTCAGACATATTGAGGTAGCTGCATCGCCACCTGTAAACCCTGGCAGCAGGATAGTGGCATCCTCCGTGGCCCCTTGGACTGCCAGCTGGCCTTGCGTCCCTTGTGCCTGCACCTCTTCTCCCACAGATCGCTTCCCTGGAAGCTGCAGAGGGACATCTGGCATCCTCCCCCTTTTGCCCCTCTCTTCCTCCACAGAGAAGGTGCTTCCAGCGGTGACCACAATCCCCATTATCATTGTAACAGAAGGCTGTCTGATACCTGGAAGGGTCCACAAGGTCTGAATTCTCTGGGGTCCTTGGAGACACCAAGGAATCCTGAAAGAAAGCCTGAAAATACTAAAAGTGAAGCCCCAAATAGAGATGCTGCTGCGATATACCAATAAGTTACCAGCAGCAAACTACCTACCAAGCTCCTCACTACTCACACTGGTCATGCTGCTGACCCTTTTTATCTCGCCTGTGTATGAGGTTTTTGAACTTGTCGGCTGGCTGCCTGCCTGTTTTGCCCATACAATGAGTGCGAAATCGCATGGGCAACGAAAAATCGGCATTAATTGACTTTTTAATGGCCTTAGCTAGCCTCTTAATCAATGGCGGGCGCGGCTCCGGCACCCATACGCACCCATCGAGCAAAATATTTTGCCAGTGCGCGATGATGTCAGAACACTCACCTGACATCATCACATGCTATTTTAAGCTCAAGCGTGTTGGACGTGCACTTGCGTGCCGAGTGAAAAATTCTGCCCCAGACTTCTTTCAATGAAATAAAACCATTTACTATTCCAAGACCAGTCCCTATTTTATTTATTCACCCTAACAATTTTGGAAATCCATTTTCAGGAATTCTTAAATAAAGTTTAATGCATACACAGTTGGATGTGAACCACCATAAGAACATAAGAAATAGGGGCAGGAGTCAACTGTTTGGACCCTTGAGCTTGATCTTTCATTCTCAAAAAATTTCTGCAATCAGTCTTTATGAAGATAAACCACATAAGACAATTGTCGTGGTTTCTTTCAGGAAAAATAAATATGTTGGTTGCAGAATTGAAAGAGCCTGAAAACAAATGCAAGGATTTTGATGCAGGATCACCCTGCACCCATTGCTTCCAATGTAGGCAGCGTGCAAAATTAGTGCTGCCTGCTAATTTAAATGATTGCAGCATTTTTAGCCAATGCTCAGCATGCTATTGGAGTGGCTGTACACCTGAGTGGTGGGTGCAAAAACATGAGATAATAGTATGAGTTAAAGCTAGCCTCAAGGGAGCTGTACTGAGGCTGGAGCAGGTGCTCGAAGTCATTGTGAAAGTGACTTTGACATGGAAACTCTGAATAATGGCACATCATGGCAGGGTGCAGGCACTATGATTTTCCATAACTGCACTGGAGGTTTTTTTAGAGCAGATGGGGAGGAGGAGAGACATAGGGCTTGTGGTTTTCCCCTTGGAGATGAGAAACAGGAGCTGGGTTTGTTTTTGTGTCAGAAACCTGACTCCAGTGAGATACTAACTGAGTTTTGGATTTTTCAAGGGGTGAGCTTGAGTCCTTAATCGATACGGAGATGGGTTTCCTGCCCAGTTGAAGTTAGTGGAGCAGGAATGGAGGCAGGTTTCAGACACCCAAGACAGCTATCACTGAAGCTGCTACTTGTTCTGAGGGAGTTTGGCCAAAGCTTGCCACAGCACCCCAGGGACCCGAGGTGGCACAGGGGAACTAGAGGACTGGCATCCATGACAGAAATGAAGGAGGTCCTCTTCCCAGAGGGTGGCTGGACGAGGCCATTTTGGCATGCAGCAGGGGTACCTTTACGTTCAGTGTCATCTCCCTCTGTCTCTAATTCCTCCTCGTCTCTTACTTCCTGTGCCTCCTGTGATGAACTGTCCCTTCCAGGGCCTCACTGTTTTCAAGGTCCACATGTCTCTGGAGGGCCATGTTATGGAAAACACAGGAGAACACCACAATGACTGAGACCCTTGCAGGAAGTTATTGCAGGATGCCACCTGACTGCACCTGGCACTGGAAGCAGTGTCCTCTGATTCCACAGTGCCCCATCAGTTGTGATCTTGATCAGGGCGTAGTGCCAAGTTTTGAGGTGCAGGAGTTATAAGAAAATGTGTTGGCCATATAGTTTCTAAATCTACTATTATGTTGTTTTCCTATGTGTTAATCAGTTAAGTCCCCAAACATCAGTAAAATTATGCTTCTTAAGTGAAAAATATTAGTGCCAGTAGGCACTTTGTTTTGAACTATGCTGTATTTTGAATCATTAGTCTTCAGCATAGCTAGAATTTCATTATGCAACAGTTTAATTATTTAATTCAAGCCTATTGAAAACATAAATTACAGAAAATTTTACTTACTTCTGACTGGGGGATGGTATATAGAGGGGCCAATGCTTTTCTTGATTTATATTAATAACCTTGACCTTGGTGTACAGGGCACAATTTCAAAATTTGAAGATGATGCAAGACTTGCAAGTATTGTGAACTGTGAGGAGGATGGTGATAGACTTCAAGAGGATATAGACCGGCTGGTGGAAAAGGTAGACACATGGCAGATGAAATTTGATATAGAAAAGTGTGAAGTGATACATTTTAGTCAGAAGAAGGAGGAAAGGTGACATATAATAAAGGGTACATTTATAATAAATTCAGGAGCAGAGGGACCTGTGTGTGTATGTGCATCGTAGAAGTGACAATGCAGTTTAAGAAAGCAGTTAATAAATTATACTGAATCCTGGATTTTATAAAAGGGGGCCCACAGTACAAAAGCAAGTAAGCCTAGAACCTTCATAAAACACTTTTCAGCCTCCACAGGAAGGATATGAAGGTTTTAGAAAGGGAGGAGAAAAGATTTATGAGAATTGCTCCGAGGACGAGAGACTTCAGTTATGCGGATAGATTGGCAAAGCTGGGGCTGTTCTCCTTGGACAAATGTAGGTTGAGAGGAGATTTGTTAGTCGTGTTCAAAATCATGAGGGGTTTGGATAGATTAAATGGAGAGAAACTGTACCTATTGGCAGAAAGCCGAGAACCCGAAGGTGATTAAGAAAAGAACCGGAGGTGACATGAGGAACAGCTTCTGTATGCAACAGGTGATGTGGATCTGCCTGGGCATGTGGTGGAGACAGATTCAATTGTGGTTTTCAAAAGGGAACTGGATAATTATCTGAAGAGAAAAGATTTTATAAAACTACAGGGAAAAGGTGGTGGACTGGGACTAGCTGAGTTGCCATTGCAGAAACCTGGCACAGAGACAATGTACTGAATGGCCTCCTGTGTTGTAAGTATTCTATGATTCAAGTGTAGGTATACTTAAGGAATTTGATAAACACATGAGGAAGGAAGAAGCTGAAGGTTACCCTCATAGTGTGGTGTGATCATTGTGATCAAAAAGGGTAGGCAGAGGTTTGTATGGATCATTGTTAATACACAGCAGATGGTAAATGTTGAGTTGTTCAAATCCCAGAGGGAAACTTGAAAAAACAATTGCAGCTAATTTTCAATTGGTATAAAAGATGAGATGTGTGCCTTGAATTCAGTAGTAATAAGACCACCAAGTCTTATAGGTTTTTACAAAACTAGATTAAATAATAACCATAAATAAGAGAAATAGTTTTTAAATATATACATAGATCTACAAATTACTACTATGATAACTTCCAAATCTCCCAATCAATCTAATTCCCAGTTACACTTTCATTAAGGCAACAGTAAGACACATGGATTTTAAAAGATCCAGGCAAAGAAACATAATACCCTGAACAAGTTGAATACAAAGTGAGTTCTCTTCACTTCAGTACCTGGAGACAGCAGCTTGAGGCATAGATGCTGAAGCCTTTTTCACACTTGTAAGATCTTGAAAAAATGCCTACCCTTATACACAGCCTCTGCTCCTTTATACATATTTCCCTCTTTGAATCCCCATTGTTCCATTATGTCTTTGGACTTTTATGTTCCTGATAATAAAAACCTCTCATGGCACTAAGATTTACCAGTAATCTTTGGGAAAAATAAATGCACTGTTTCTAAACTTCACCCATCCTTTGAAAACAATCTAGTCTGGTTTATTTAAGAATGCAAATGTTCCCTTAACACGTATGTTTCTAAACTTCAAAACAAAAACAAAAATACCTGGAAAAACTCAGCAGGTCTGACAGCATCTGCGGAGAGGAACACAATTAACGTTTCAAGTCCATATGATTCTTCAAAAGAACTAAGGAAAAATAGAAAAGAGGTGAAATATAAGCTGGTTTAAGGGGGGGAGGGACTAGTAGAGCTGGATAGAGGGCTATCCAGCTCTACTTATTTTACATTTCACACCTGCAGCTCATCACAGCCAAGGAATTAGGCAAACACAACAGGGTGTTTGGGAATATTGATGCTGCTTTAGATCCCAAGAACCTTGAGCTTCAACGACCCTGGAATGTCTATTTGTGAGAAAGCTATGTGCAGGGAGTTGTAAGGTCTGTAGTTTTTTAGAGTCAGGGAGCTGTACAGGAGGGTTACTGCTGTTGCTGCTACTAGACAGTGACTCAGAGTCATTCAGCACCAGTAGCATTATGCCCAGGGCCTTGGGCCCGGCCTTCCCTCTGTCACCTCTTAACCTACATCACAAGTCAAGCAGCCCCATGTGGTTGCGAGAGGATTTCCCTCCAGTTCTGATTGCTGCTATCAATGGCACAAATCCCCCTGGAAACAAAATTAAATATTGGAGGCAGTGAGGATTAAAATCCAGTCAGACAATTAATGGCGTGGATTACATTGAGATAAGTGGAAAGAAAAATCAAGTTGGGTGAATAACGGATGACCAATCAGCAAAGGAGAGTTTATCAACCAGTGGTGAATATTAAAGCCTTTAAATAGGAGGTGCCGCAGCAAAGCTCCCCTGCCCCCAACACCCTCCTCCCCACTCCCAAACTCGCAACCCACACAACATCCCCAGCAGCAGAGCAGCAGCGAGTGAAATTGACCAGACAGACTGGCTTCAAAAAACCCGAACCCTCAGCCTGAAAGTTTCGAGGTTTTTTAAGCCGGTCTGTCAGTTCCTCAGCTCTGGCTCCTCCGCGTGGATTACAAGAACTCCATTTAAAACAGGCTTGTCCAAGCTTTTCGCTTAAGGAGGCCACATTGCCATTTTTTTCCCCCTCAAGGGGCTGAGGAGCAAATTTTAGAAAGATAAGGTTTGACTCAACTTGAAACACTAAATGCACATACTGATTGCAACTCTCATCAGCTCATCTGAAATCACTTTTGCCTCAAGTTCATGTGAAAGTAATATCAATAATAGCTTGCATTTATAAAGCACCTTTAATATGGCAAAACGTCCCAATGGTCCTAATCGTCTTAGGACCATTATCAACCAATATTTGACACCAAGCAACATAAGGAGATATTCAAACAGGTGACCAACACCTTGGGCAAAAAGGCAAAGAGTGTCTTAAAGGAGGAGTGAGAGGTAAAAAGGTGAAGAGTTTAGGGAGGAACTTCCACAGCCTAGGGCCTAGACAGCTGAAGGCACTGCTGACAATGGACGGGAAGGAAATTGAGATTGCACACGAGGTCAGAATTGGAGGATTGTAAAGTTCCTGAAGGCTATAGGGGTAGAGGAGGTTGCGATAAGGGGAGGGACAAGGCCATGAAAGAATCTGAACATGAAGAACAATTGTTGGATCAGGAGCCAATGCAGGTTAGTGAGCACAGTAATCTTGGGTAACCAGGACTTGGTGCAAGTTAAGATACATGCAGCAGAGTTTTAGATGAGCTCAGGTTTGATGAATGTGGAAAGTGTGAGGCCAGCCAGGAGAGCATTGGAATAGTCAAGTCTGGAGCAGTAGATGGGCTGAAGAATGCCCAGAGACAAGAGGCCGGGATTTTCCATGCCGGTCGCTGTTGGGTGTGTTTGGTGGCATGAGCAGAGAATATGGCGCGATCGTTTCACGATGGCATGAGACCAGTTTGCGATTGTCCGCTCAGCCTGCTGATGGTGGGCTGTGTTTCTAGCCATCGGATGTCGGGAACCTCTTTGTAATACATCTACATATCATTATTAGGCCAGCCTGCCGGAATTGTCCACCCGCTTCGGTGGGAAAACATGCCAATGTGTTTTACAACAGCACATAAGTGATGTGCACCTGGCAGGCTGCACTTTGCTGGGGACTTCAAGGTTTGTTTGCCTACCTTGCTTTAGTCAGTGCTCACAGTCATCAGCGCCAGGCTTCACAGACAGCACCACATCACTTTTAGGGGGGCTCATGGCAGATCTCCACCTACCAGATCAGCTTTTCAATGGCTGCAGGGCTAGGGCTTGCTTGGCGAAAGGGGGAGAAGTGGCCTCAGGTAAGGGAAGAGGCTGCGGGATGAGACCTGTACTGGGGAAGGAGGGTAACCCAGGTTGTGTGTGGGGCACATGTTGATCTGTGCAAGTGGCCTCAAGGTGGTGAGGGCTGAGGAGGCAGTCTCCAGAGGAGGTGAGGCCAGATGGACATGTGAGGGCATGTGTGTGAGAATAGGTGGTCATATCCCTTGAATTGACGGTGAGTGAGCTGCCAGTGAATGTGTGATGGGCTTGAGTGTGTGAGTTTAGAGTGATGAGATGGTTGCCTTACCTTGGTGTCATGGATGAGATCATTTATCCTCTATCTGCACAGGATGGCCACCCTCTTCTGTGCAACATTGGCACTGATCACCACTGCTGCCACCTCCCAAGCCTGGTTGGTCACGTTGCTGCCCATCCTGTGGCCAGAGCGGGGTAGAGGACATCGTGGCGGGCCTCCACGGTGTCCAAAAGGTGTTCCAGTGATGCGTCACTAAACCTCAGGGCTGCATCTTTTTTGCCTTTCGTGGACATCTTCCCTGCAGTAGTTCTGGGCTGTAAGCACTGGGATGTGTGCGTGTGTCAGGACTTTAAATATGGTGCCTGGAGTGATGAATCGGCGAGGTGTTGGCGTGGCAGGCGAATGAGAGCCCATCCGCCATTGATACAGCGTGTTTCCTGGGAATGCATAACTAATGTGGTGGATTTGGGACAATATGGCATGAAAACCCACTATAAAGGAAAAGCGCAAAACATCATTTTACCTGCCCGCTACTACACTTGGTGCAAATGTGGGACAATTCCTCCCAGAGGGTGAAAATAATACCTGAAAATAATGACAATCTTTCAGCGAGAAAGACTGACTATTATAAATTACTGGCAAGCTGACACATTTAAACTGATGTCAGCTTAAAAAAGTTGATGGTTGGCATGTATGAATCTTGTATGAAAGGGCTTCACACATTCTCAAAATTCTCAGAGCTGACGTTCAGAAAGCAGAATTCCTGAATGCCACCAATGCTGAAATTAAGGATCTGCGTGTTGCCTCCAGCTGGTTTATTAGCTAACCTCTTCTTGCTACTCATGCTCACTCATGCTGTCAGTTTTATGTTGTACCTCTGCATCTAACTCTGCTTTCCAGTCTGGGAGTGTCCTTGGGCATCGAAGCTTGCACTGTTTTAATGTAAGTTAATGTAACTTTTTTGCGCTTTTCCTTTATATTTATTTATTTGCAGCTGTCCAAAAGACTGTTTTTTATTTAATTAATTCCTGAGACGCTCACGCCATTGCTGAGTTTATTTAATTATTACCTCATTGCCAATTTCCTTAATCTCTTCTCTATGGCTGGTTTTTATCTATTGCCTTCTTGTATGGCCCTGTTTATTTAATTTATTCCACCCGATTCCCTCTAATACCTCTCTTAATTCATGATCCCTATATTTGTGTAATTAATTTATTGTTGGAATTCACTTATGGCAAAAAGGCAACAAGCCTAATTTTATTTAATTAATTTATCATTCATATTCATTTAAAAGACTGCTGGAGGCCAAAAGCCTGAGTTTATATGTAATTAATTTCACCCAAAGTTCAGTAGATTCTGCTCATGACAAAAAAGGAAAAAGCTCAAGTTACATTAATTTCACACCAACTTCAATAAATCTCACTGCCTAAAAAATGTAACAAGCTTGAGTATATTTAACTGATTACCCCAATTCTTTCTTTTCTAAGGTTACTTGCCAAAAGCCGTATTTCTTTATTCATTCATATTATTGTGGAAATGTGATTTCTGCTTCTCTTTTAATTTATTGCTTTCCCACAAGTCTACATTTATTTAATCATTTAATTTATTGATCGATTTAATTTCATCGATTCATTACTGTACAGATCCAATTCCTCAATTGAAGGAATAATGAAGAAATAACCTTATGATGTTCCAAGAAGTCTGTAAACCCGCTGACTGACAGTAAACAAAACCACCACAGGAGAACTACTTGTACACTGTAAAATACAAACTATTAAACTAGCAGAGCTTTAGTCCTTACTAAAGACATTAATGTGAATTTTATTTTGTTATGGAAGAAGTAACAGTAACTTAATGAGAGGGACATTCTAAAATATAAAAAGTGAACCAAATAAATGTGTTTTTCATAAATGTTAACATAGGAGTTTCTTATTATAAATGTTGACATGAAAGCATTGCTCAAAAATTATAACACAGGAAATCCATGAGCAAAGCTTTTAACTAATTATATAAATAAATGTGAATTGTTGATCTTACAAAATATTTTGTTTACCTATGTCATTTAAAAGTCAATGCCATGATAATCTGATTAACAATCAACCTGTTTTTAATGCATGTAACATAGGGTATTGTGGATGGAGAACAAAGAAATGAATCATTCATTTAGGGGCTGTGGGCCGTGCACTCCTCATAATTCAAATGTACTTTCAACTTTCAGCAGTGAGCAATCTATCTCCCTCAGAGTTCATGTTGAGTTTTTATTTTCTTACCCTGTTGCCTCAACCATGACTGTACATGGGGCCACAGAATCATTTACGATAAAGAAAGAGGCCATTCAGCCTATTGAGTTAATGCTGGCTCTCTGCAAAGCAATCCAGTCAGTCCCACACCACTTTTTGATGCAGTGTTACTCTGCAGGTTTATTTCCGTCAGGTGCCCATCAAAAGTCCTTTTGAAATCATTCATCTTCTCCACTGAACTGGCACCTTTAAAAAGGGAGTCACGAGGTGCCTGAGATGGGAGAAATGAAAGATAGCATGACTAGGTGACAGAAAGGGTAGGAAAGAAGGGTAGGAAGAAGGGCCAAGAGGGACCATTGAAAAGTGAGAAAGATAGAAATATTGTGCATCAGTCCAGAGCAGCAACCAAAATGTGGATGTGAGCAAACACAAAGGAAACTGGGGTTACATGTGCTTGTCAGAGATTAGAGAATATAGATCTTAACCGGAAATAGAGTACATGGAGATGACAATATGAAAGTCTGAAGTTAAAGTCTGCAGCACTGTTGTTTGATGCTAGCGAGGCCATATTGGCCCCAAACTTCCGATCAGAGTTGTGACCCCTGTGTCAACTCCTGATCAGAAAGAAAACTAGCCACTTACCCACAAGTGTTGAAAAGGCTCCAAATTCTGATCCACGATGCAGAACTCCCTCAGTGGAGGATTCCTTGCAGAGAGCAACGAAGACAATCAGCGCAAAAGCAACATCCCCCCTCTAGCTGCTCTATTCTGCGAAGAACTTACCAGTGTGTTAATGAATGGGTGTATGAGTGAATGGGTGAGTGTGTAGGCAGGATGGCAGCTGTGTAGGTTGGTAGGGTGCAGCTGGGTAGGATGCAGCTGGGTAGGGTGGTAGGTGGGTAGGGTGGCAGCTGAGTAGGATGGTAAGTGGGTGACGCGTTAAAGGTGGGTGAGTGGGTAGGTGGGTCGGGAGGGGTTGTCAGATCGGGGCTAATCAGGTTGAGTTGGGAGTAGTCAGGTGGTGGGGGCTAGTCAGATCCATTTTGGGGGGAGTCAGGTGGTGGGGGCTAATCAGGTCGGGGGTGGGTGGAATCAGAGGGTAAGAGGGGAATGGGGGTGTTGGGGGAGATGGGAATGTCAGTTGTAAAGTTACCCAGGTATTACAATGGAATTTTTCTGTCTAACACTTTTTGGGTGACTATCCAGGTAAGTAAGTCGGAACCATCTAAAGTCTCTAAGTCTAACTCAGGGTCCTGGGCAGCAGGGGATTTGCCCATTGGGAGTTCAGAATTCCCAAGCAATTGCCATGGAGCCTTTGCATCACGACTCCCACGGGGTCCCAAACTGCATCTTGGGGGATACATTCAGTTTCTGATGATCTGGAGACCTGAAGAACTGGGCCATTATGTTAATTCCTTCCTTCTTTGGTTCTCTCCCGTACCTAGTTGTACACATGGCAGATGAAGCACATGCTTCCCTAGTCTATTTCCCTAGCTGGTTTTTCCTAGAACATGTGGCCAGCCTGTTGACAGATTGTGTTAATTAATGCTTGTGAATTATATTATTCGAATTTTCCATTCATAGAGTTTGCCTGTTATCTTAATGTTTTCAGTAGTGGTAACTGCATCTCTTTTCTCAATTTCTTTATTCATATTTACACATTGTAAACCTTGTGAATGGTATTCCCATTCCCATATGGTTTACATCAGTTATATTTTTTGATATGTTTAGCAGCTATACATTACAGTGCTGTAGAAAGCATAAACCATCCAGCATAATCTACAAGTTGAATATGTATATTATTAAAGATATCACATTAGAAACATTTTATTACTTCTCACAGTGGATTGTAATAATAAATTAACTGACTAATGTATCAACAGTAGAGCAACAGAGAGACCCCAAAATTTCTCAGCCATTCTGAGTTTTGCAAGAAGTCCACTCAAACAGCTGCAAGCTTGTCTGGAACCTGGATACCCCAGGTCCTGGCCAATGGTCTAAGCTTTGGGTTTGCCTTGTGGGGCTGGAGCTGTACGCACTCCCTAGAAGGCTAATAATGTAATGGGGTTATGGCAGGGTGAGGAGTCTTTAAGTTAGAAGCTCCCACATCTTGGCCTTCAGTTAAGTCCTGGTGTAGCACCAGCAGATATGCCTGGCCTCAACAGCTATGCTTTGTACAAACTGAAAGACGTGGAGCCTGACATGGGATCATCTTTTGGAGGGGAAGGGGAAAGCTAGGACCTACACAGTGTCAGCTAGCTTCCATCAGTGTTTCTGGCATCTTTTATTGGAGTTGCTCCATATTTACTCCTCACACTCCCACAGGTCTGCTCCTTGAGACTCCTCCTTATGACCGCATGGTTAGTGACATAGTTCAGCAGTTGGATGTGACTGACACGATAGTGCTCCGACAGATTTTCTGGTCCAAGTATGTTTTGAAATGGTTCCTGGAATAATCTAAATTCTATAATAAAAGTTGGAAAATTTCAGAATTTGAATCAAAATCTAAATCAAGCAAGTATCAAGAGCAAATCCCCTGCTACAGATCTGTGACCTCGGGATGGTAGTTAAAACAGCTGGAAAAACAAAATGACACAGCAGTTGTCAAAACATTCTCTCAACACGGTGATTATGACATCAAAGGATTCTTTCAGAATAACCAGAGCAATATTTGCCGATTGGAATATTTTTGATTTTTTTGACTGTGTTGGTGTTTATTTAAATTATTTATCAGCTTTCCCCACATACCATCATAAATGCATTTCCTGCTTTGGATCAAGTAAACAAAATCACTGAATTCAGACATAAATATTCCTATGTGGTGTCATTTCACAGTTTGTTTAATTCTAATGCCAATGTGCTATCATATGTTATTTTTCATTTTCTGAACAGTCTTCCCTCTTCCCCTCTTCTGTTGTCTCTTTGAATAGAATTTTACCAGTCCTTTGATGTTGGGAAGGAGGTGGGAAGGCTGGCAAAATAGTGTGGGAAGCTGTCGGGAGCTGCCTGGTGTTATCTCGCCATCGTGCCATTTTGCTTGTGGCGGGAAACCTGGCAGAACTGCCATATGCCCAGAGCCTAACTGAACCATTTAAGTGCCCCACTAAGGGCCCCCTTCCACTTCCGTGAGCATTTTTCCTGTGTTGGGTTGGGGGGGGTGGGGTGGGGGCGGCGGTTGACTGGTGGTGGCAGGGGGGCTATCACTGTGTGGGGACACCGTCCAGTGAATCAAGGCAATCCAAGGCCCACAGAGGGGCTCTGTGGTAACAGCACCAGTTGTGCACTGCAAGCCCCCTACCCTGAACGTTGGGCCTGCCTGGCCCCAGTGACCCAACCCCACTTATCCCTCTCTAAGGGGTCTCAGCCATTGAGGCACCCTCTCCCTGCAGCTGCAGCCTCAGCACTGGCCATCACTAGAGGTGGTGCTGCTGAGGCTGCTGGGCTCCTGGCCCTGAGATTGGATCAGCACTTTTTGGAGGCTGCTGCTATAATCAATAGGGATGTCAGCCCCAATGGCAGCCACTTAATTGGCCACCACCAAGAATATATCTCCTCGGGTTTTGCCGCTAACTGAAGCAGGATTGCCTCCTACTTTTAGCATGGGTGGCACAACTTCAGCCATCCCTATTAAATTCAGGCCTTTTGTTTGGGTATTATTCCGTTGACCTTCAGTTTCTCATCCAAATGGGCCAAGGGTTGACAAACCGAACACAATCCAGTCTTCATTTGATTGATACATGTGCACTTCCAGCAACAGTCACTGGATAGTGATCGAAAGTGGAAAATCTGGTTGAAGTGCCCCTCTCTATGTCTGCCCCAGATTTTATTCAGGTCTCCAGGGATAATGGGGTGTGATCACCCTGCGGAAAGAAGGACATTCCTGGTGCACTTCTGGTGCAGTATATTATTTAAATGGAGAGAGCTTGCAGAACTCAGTGGTACAGAGGGATCTGGGAGTCCTGGTACATGATCATAAAAAGTTAGTTTGCAGGTACAGCAATTGATTAGGAAGGCAAATGGAATGTTAGCATTTATTGCAAGAGGAACGGAATACAAAAGTTGGGATGTTTTACTGCAGCTGTACAGGGCCTTGGTGAGACCACATTTGGAGTACTGTGTACAGTTTTGGTCTCCTTATTTGCAAAAAAGATATAATTGTGTCAGAAGCAGTTCAGAGAAGGTTCACGCGATTCATTCCTGGGATGAAGGGATTATTTTACGAAGAACGGTTGAATAGGTTGAGCCTACATCCAATGGGGTTTAAAAGAATGAGGTGATCTTATTGAAACATATAAAATCCTGCGGATATTTGATAGGGTGGATACCAGGAAAATCTTTCCTCTAGACAGGGAGACTAGAATGAGGGAACATGAGAATATGAGATTTACCACTTAGATGGAGATGCGAATTATTTTTCTCAGAGTGTCATTAGTATGTGGAATTCTCTTCCCCAGAAAGCAATGGAAGCTGGGTCATTGAATTTATTCAAGGCAGAGTTAGATAGATTTTTGATAGACAAGGTAATCAAGGGTTATGGGGCGGGGCAAAGAGGAAAGTTGAGTTGAGACCACAACCAGATCAATCATGATCTTATCGAATGGCAGAGCAGGCTTGAAAGCTGTATAGCCTACTCCTATTCCCAAGTTCTATGTTCCTATGTTCCTACTGTGGCAATTCCATCTGAGAGGAGAATCTAGCATTTAATCTCCATTATTTATTTGACAAAAGGTCTTGTTTGTCCTAAAACTACTTACAATATCTTATAATCCATTACCTTTGTTGGTCTAAGAATTAGCCAGTGATGTTTAACTATGGAAATAGGCAGAAATCAGCCTTGGCAACAATATTTGACATGTATTGGATGCTGTCAATCTACTTATTTATGGTTGGGTGCTACAATTCTTCCTTTTTTAAAAAAATCAGGCAAATAGAATTTTTTAATTCATTTACAGGATCTGAAGGGAAGCATTTATAGCTTATTATTTGCTTCCCTTGAGAAGGTGGTAGTGAGCTGCCTTCCTGAACCACTGCACTCTGTCTGATGAACGTAGTCTACAGGGTTGTTGGTGAAGGAGTTCCAGGATTTTGAGCCAATGCTGAAGGAACAGTGACATATTTTCAAGTCAGGATGATGTGTGATTTGGAGTGGAATTTGCAGGCACCTCTTGCCCTTGGCGTACTGGTGGTAGAGGTTGTGAGTCTGGGAGATGCTTTTGAACAAAGCTTGGTGAGTTGCAGCAATGCATCTTGTACATGGTACACACTGTTGCTGTGGTGTTCTGGTGTTGGAGGGAGTGATTGTTCAAGGTGGTAGATGAGGTGCCAAGCGGGTTGATTGTCCTGGATACTTTCAAGCTTCATTAGTTTTGTTGGAGTTGCACTCATCCAGGCAAGTGGAGAGTCTTCCACCATATTCGTCACTTGATCCTTGATATCAAGGGCAGTCACTGTCACCTCACCTCTGGAATTCAGCTCTTTTCTCCATGTTCAAACCAAGGTTGTAGTGAAGTCTGGAGCTGAGAAACCCTGACAGAGCCCAAACTGAGCACTAGTGAGTAAGTGCCATTTGATAGCACTGTTAATGGCCCCTTCCATAACTTTGTTGATGTTTGAGAGCGGGGTAATGAAGCAGTAATTGGATGGATTGCATTTGTCCTGCTTCTTGCAGACAAGGCATACCTGGGCAATTTTCCACTTTATTGCCAGTGTTGTAGCTATAATGGAATAGCTTGGCTAGCAGCTAATTATTGAGCTCAAATCTTAAGTGTTGCAGCCAGGATGGTTTTGAGGCCCATAGCCTCTATTGTATCCAGTGTGCTCAACTGTTTCTTGATATCACATTAATACCAAGTATGTTTGCGCTGGTTCATAAAGAACAGAATAAGACTGAAAATATTTTTCCCTTTTGGTGAATTCCCACTACAACTCCAGCAGAAGTATACTAGAAGGTTCAAAATTTAGGCCAGAATCCAGATTTGCTGAATCCAGGCCTTCTGAAGGAATTCTCTCCTGGTCTTGTAAGGGGGATAGCCTGAGCTTCATGAGACTAGTGACATAAGAAGCAGCAGATTTGGGGCCAGGGACTCCCAACACTAGGAGTTCTCTCGTTCCTGCTCTGGGAAGTGTTGACTTGGGGATCATATGGTATACTCAGTAGGAGGAGGCAAATCATTACCACCCCCCAACAACAACTCTTAAAGTAATAAAATGTCCTAAGGTGCTTCAGAGGAGCATTTTAATACTAAATATGATACCAAGCCACATAAGGAGATATTAGGTCAGATGACTAACAGCTTAAGGAGTGTCTTAAAAGAGGAAAGCAAGATAGAGAGGCGGAGAGGTGTAGGAAGGGAATTCCTGAACTTAGGGTCTAGGCAACTGGTGACACGGCCACCAATGATGGAACAATTAAAAGATTAGATTAGATGGGCACAGATATCTCAGAGGGTTGTGGAGATGGAGGGAATTACAGAGTTATGGAGGGGTGAGGCCAAGGAGAGATTTGAAAACATGAATGAGAATTTTAAATTAAATTTAACACTGCATGATCAGGAGCCAATGTAAGTCAACAAGCACAAGGATGATACGCGAATGAGATGCGGTGCAAATTAAGATATGGGAAGCAGATTTTTGGCTGACTTCAAGTTTACAGAAGGTAGAATGTGGGAGGCCAGCCAGGAGTGTGTTGCAATAGTCAAGTCTATAGATAACAAAGGCAAGAATGAGGGTTTCAGCAGTTAATGAGCTGTAATGGGGTGAAGTAGGCAATGTTACGGAGATGGAAATAGGTGTTCTTAGTGATGATGAGAACGTAGTTGGAAGCTCATCTAGGGGTTAAGTATGATTGGTCTGGTTTACTTTCAGACTGTTGCAAGGGAGAGGGATGGAGTTGGTAGCTAGGGAACCGAGTTTGGAGTGGACTGAAAACAATAGCTTCTGTCTCCCCAATAGTATTTAATTGGAGGAAGTTTCCGTTCATCCAATATTGGATGTTGGATAAGCAGCTGGATTGTTTAGTCACAGGGGAGGAGTCCAGAGAGGGGATGGTGAGATAGAGCTGAGTATTGTCAGCGTACAGTGGAAACTGGCATTGTGCTTTTGGAGGGACAGCGTGTAGATGAGGACTAGGTGGTGGGGTGGGGGGCAAGGATAGATCCTTAGGACCACCAGAGATAATGATCCAAAAGCGGGAAGAGAAGCCATTGAAAGTGATATGCTGGACATGATTAGAAAGATAATAGTGGGATCAGATAAAAGTGGTCCCATCCAGCTGGATGACAGAAGAGAGGCATTGGACCAGGATGATGTGGTGAACTATGTCAAAGGCTGCAGACTGGTGAAGAAAGGCAAGTAGGGAAAATTTACCTATGTCACAGTCGCATAAAATGTCATATGTGACTTTGATAAGAGCTATTTCTGTACTGTGGCAGGGATGGAAATCTGATTGGAGGGATTGAAACATGGAGTTCCAGGAAAGATGGGCATGGATTTGGTAAGTGACAAGCCATTCAAGCACATTTGGAGAGGAAGGATCCATTGGAGGTGGGATGGTAGTTTGCAAGAACGTTGGGGTCAAAGGTTTTTTTGAGGACGGGCGGTGACGGCAGAAAAAAGGAGAGAGGGACAATACCTGAGGAGAGAGAACCATTAACAATATTTGCTAAAGTAGGGACCAGAAGGAGAAGTTGGGTGATCAGCAGTTTATTTGGAGTAGGGTTGAGAGTGCAGGAGGTGAGTTTCATGGACAAGAGGAGCTTAAATAACACATGAGAGAAGAAAGTAGAGAAAGATGTGAGTTCAGGGCTAGGGCAGGGAGGAGCTTGAGAGGAAGTTAGGCCCAATGGGCCAGTGGAATGGAGGACGTGGCAAAGGCAGCTGATAGGATGGTCTGATCTTAGGGACAAGGAAAGTCCCTGAGCTCCTTGCACTTATTTTTGGAGGTGCGGGTGGAGAGGATGGGGAAGAGAGTTTAAGGAGTTGGTTTGAATAGAGAAAAGAAGCTGGGGTTATCTTTGCATTTCAGGATGTTCCAGGAGCAGTGAGCAATTTTAGGAGGACCAGATAGTCTTTTATGTGGTCCAGTCAGATCCGGTGATGGATGGCTGAACTAGTTGCTTGCCATATCCATTCAAGTTTGTAACCCTTGAACTTAAGGGAGTGTATTTGAGGGCCATACCAGGGAATGACCAGAATGAGAGAGAGTAATAGTTTTATTGGGGGACTGGGGCATCAAAGGTGGAGGTGGGGGTGCGATTGAGAAAATCAGTAGTTGCAGAAATATTGTAGTGAATGATGACCAAAGGCTAGACAGTTGGAGCTAGAGTTGGGAGATAGTAGGGGGTTGTGGGTGGGGACTGATACAAGGAAGTGATCATAGATGGCCTTATATGTAATTGATATGATGGAACTAGGAAAACCACATGAATTGGCAAGGTCAAAGGGATGGCTGTTAATATGGGTTGGGGAGAGATTTAGGGAGGATAAGAGGGCAGTGATCTTAGAGGAGAGAGAGCATGATGAATTGAGCTTGATGTTGAAATTACTGAGGGTGAGAAGTTGATCAATGCGGAGGCTGAGGGAGGAAAGCAGTGAAGATATTTTGATAACATTTTTATTGTACTTGATAAGGCAGTAGAGAACAATGATTTTGAATGTGAAGTGAGGGGTGGAACATGAGGAGATGCTCAAGTGAGGATAAAGTGCCAGGCAAGTAGGGAGTCACCCTAAGGTATGATCTGGTGATAAGTGCCACACTGCCTCCGTGATGGTCTGGACGGGGCAAACAGTGAAGGATATAGCCAGGCAGGGAAGCTTAAGAGGAAAAGTGTCATCACCCCTCAGCCAGGTTTTCGTTAAGGCTATGATGTTGATAAAATCATCCTCAATAAGTTAATGGATGGCAAGGGCTTTGTTCACAAGTGAATGGACATTCTGGAGAGGGGCGGTGAGAGCAGAGTCCACAGGATCAGCAGTGGAGGTGGAGGGGTGGAGGTGGGGTGTGGGGGTGAATTGGACAGGAAGAAGATTGGCAAAATTAGCTTCCAGTGGGAGCACTGGGTGGGAAGGTCAGTGAACGATCATGGGAAGGCAGTGGTATAGTGGTATTGTCACTGAACTAATATTCCAGAGACCCAGGGTAATGCCCTGGGGACCCGGGTTTGAATCCCACCATTTGAATTTGAATTCAATAAAAATCTCGAATTAAAAGTCTGATGATGACCATGAAATCATTATCAATTGTTGTAAAAGTCCATCTGGTTTGCAAGCATCCTTTAGGGAAGGAAATCTGCTGTCCTTACCTGGTCTGGCTTATATGTGACTCCAGACCCACAGGAATGTGGTTGACTCTTAAATGCCCTTTGAACAATGGCAATTAGGGATGGGCAATAAATTTTGGCCTTGCCAATGCTGCCTACATCCTATGAATGAATACATTTAAAAAAAAGAATAAGGCAGTTGGGGTTGCTGCTCAGAATGAGCTAGCACTGACTGCTTTGATAAGCCTTTTGGAGGATGTGAAGAGGCACAGAGGGAAGCCATGTTTATCTAAGAGCAAGTCAAGCCCTGCTGGAGGAACGGCAATTGTGGGACCTCCTCTTGGAAGGTCCAGTGTTGAAATGTGATCTGGATCCTTGAAGCTTTTTAATAAGTAGACTTCAATTAGAGGTGAGTTTTCTTTTCGGGGGAACCCTGAACCTTTCCCACTCCTCCCTGAAGTAGGTTGACTTCAGCCAGGATTAAAATATAATCTGCAGTCGTGACAAGGTGAAACGAATAGTTTCTTACCTAAAGGCCAAGAGACTTGATCAAACTGCCGGATGTGACAACTGTGTGAGGATGTGAATGTGTTTGTATGTAAGGCTGTTATACTGAAGCTATATCAGACTTGTAATAATCACAAGCTGGCTGCACCATTTCTGGCTATAAATATTTTCAAGAGCATAATTTGGGTTGTCCACATTCTTAAAAAATTTGAATATGCTTCGAGGAATGACCAGGGATTAGTACCTTTACCCACCAAACCTATACGGGGAGACTCACTCAAAAATGACTACCTCTTTTGAATTGTGAGAGTTACTTTGAAAGCTTCCTTGTTTGCTGAAATTTTTAATCTGGTGGCTTTTACACCTGTAGATGACAGTTGATTAGATATTGTAACATTTTATTGTAACATTAAAGTACTAAGTCTACTGTGTGCAATAGGTTTTGAATTTATCTGACATAAGGCAAGATGTAGGGTAAGGGTCAAGGTCTGCTTGTCTTTCTGATCTGTGATACCTATGTAACTTGAATTCCCTCTGTCTGTGGTCCTTTTTTTTCCAGGCCTCTTTCAGTCCTTTCCCTCCAGCCTTGTCCATTTCTTACGAGTAATACCACTTTTCATTGCTACCGTCTTAGGTACTGTAGTGTATTGCAAGACCTGAGCATTTTGTTTTATTGCCTCTCTGCCGTCCTTTCTTTTGGGAAGGTGTAAATAAAGTTAGTTCGATGACGGCCGCCTGCAGCTGAGCGTGTTAATCGCAGCTGAGCGCGTGTTAATCTTACTCAGTGCAATACCGAACAGGTACTATGTCCCAAATCTGTACTACCGAAGCCCTGCAATGCCAATGTGGCCCTCATCACCCAATCACATCTTGGTATTTCCTTCTATTTCTCCAACACTTCTCCTTTGATAACCCCACCTTGTTCCACCACTCTTACCTCTCCTTTCAACTCTTCAATGTCTACTGGCCTCCAAGTGCTACCCTGAGATTTTCCTTCCTTTACTGTTTCAGCCTTTGCATTGTGACTTTAATCTTAATTTTAACTCATCTTGTCTCTCTTGTCTGAATTCACTGCCCTCTTGTCCTTATTAAACCTCTCCCTCAATATAACCCCTTCCTTATTTTTAGCCATCCTTCAACTTTATCATCTTCCACACTCTCTCTACTCCCAACACCTTGATCAGTGACAAGACCAACCAATTTCTTGAATCTTTCAACACCCACATCCACCCACATCCATTTACCCCCTTCCAACCCCATTAACTTATGTGTTTGTCATTGGAAAGAACTCTCCCATGAGTCACATACAACTGCATTGTCAAGTTCCTTACAGCTGAACCTGTGACCTTCCATTAACCACAATATTTTTGTTGTTGATTTGTCCAACTGGTCCCCACCCCCAGCATCTTTGGTCACCTCCTCTGTATGGTAAACAACATTGTTTCTTCAAGTTGGAGTGACACAGATCTAAGCTATTCGAGCATGTACCTGGGTTAATTTTCCTCCATCACATCTGACTGGGCCACATCAAGCATTAGGAGGTCTCAGTCACCTCTGCCAAAACGTATAGTACTTCAAGATCATCATGAAATTGTCTACCATCTATAAGAGTTTACAGCATAGAAGGAGGTTACATGTCTCTGCTTGTTTTTGCTAGAGCAATCCAAAAATAATCCTGCTGTCCAGCTCTCTTCCTCTATTTCAAATAGTATCCAATCCTCCTGTAGAACATGTAATGGTTTCTGCCTCAAATACCAATGTCATGTTCTAACAACTCTCATTTTAAAGTGTTACAATCTCCATAGAGACTGATAACTTTTAAAAAGAGAGTCAAACTTCCAGTTATTAGCTGAAAAGTTTCACATTTTAAAATTTTTCATATAGCAAATGAACAATATTGACTAAACTCTATTTTCCTTTTGTAGGCAACTTATACTTTAAA
The DNA here is from genome assembly GCF_017639515.1 of Carcharodon carcharias. Classification (NCBI taxonomy): domain Eukaryota; kingdom Metazoa; phylum Chordata; class Chondrichthyes; order Lamniformes; family Lamnidae; genus Carcharodon; species Carcharodon carcharias. The sequence continues at coordinate 68,944,678 of NC_054478.1, read as the reverse complement.
TTACAGAAAGGCAATTTGGGCCAGTTTTTTTTGGAGTTGGGAAGACTCTAAGGACCTTCAAAAATGGTGGACAGGACCCAGGTTTGGAAGTCCCACCCCGATTTCTACCAGATCCCATTTTCACTGTTAGGGAAAGGGCGCAGGGCATGATTCACACATGTGGAAAGCCTGAACTCAGCAGAGCCATTTGAACTCAGTGCTGAGCTCAAACAGATTCCATTTTCGCTGTAGCAAGGGGCTTATCCTGCAATGTGGGAGTTATGAATTTATGGAGGTGACGTAAATGCTCTTGAAGGGTGGATAAGGTCTATAGAACTGTCAAGTTGTGAAGTTATTTAAATCCACAAACCTTTAAAAAAATAAAAGAATACCCTGTCTGTGTCATTGAAAGTTGAAGAAAAATCTGTTTTAGCAGTTACAATGGCTGTTTGTTAATATTACTCTAAAGGATATTATCATATAATTATTAATGCTTGGCTGCTTTCCACAATATACAATTATCCCACCAGGGGCAGGGGACAGAGCTGCGGGGAGGGGGTTTTGTAAGTTGGCAGTTTTACTGAAAGCTCAAAGAGGTTATTAAAGGATTAGCTGTCTTTGATGTGCAGTTATGGATATAAGTCTGTTTGTATAAAGGATTAAGTACTTCAGGGGTTTTTCAAGTTTTGAATGGGCTTTCATGAATGGGAGGTTTTTATTTAACTCCTGTAAAGACTATAATAGATATTTAGACCTTTATTTTTTTCATTGCAAAATGGCTCCTGCAGTTTGCCCATCATGGATTCTGGGTGAGTTACCATGGAGGCTGAAAGGGCAAAAGGTGCTATTTGATTGCATGGGTTGGCATGGGGTTATAAGGAGCCTTGTGTGGGTAGGGCATGGGTTGGCATTAAGTTGGCATGGGAACTTTAAGGAGCCATGGGGGCTGGGAGCATGAGTTGTCATGGATGGGGTATGGGAGTGGGTGGGGGTGATTGGGTTTGAGGGTTAAGGATAGAGGGCCTAATATTTAAGAAAACAACTGGAAAAAGATCCCAGAAAACTGACGTGCCCCTTTTAAATAGCCTAATTTGGTACTCGGCAGCCCCCATGGCCACCTCTGATTTGTGTCCAGGGGCAGCAGGCCCAGGGGCGGTGGGTCCAACTCCATCCCATACCTAAACCCCTGAAACAAAATTGGCATCTGAAGGGGCACTTTTTTCTCAAGGCAGGTGTGGCAAGCTGGGAAATTTTCTAACTCGTGTTATCCACCTCAGGAGCGAGAATCTGGCCCATTCTCCTTTACCACACATCACACTCGCCATGGAATTACAGTCCTTATAGCAAACAGACTACAGTTGCTCCCAGCTTCCAATGGGTTGCATCCTTTTTACTTTTCCAACTGGATAACCTCTAATCCCAAAATGGACTTTCATTGAGGGTTGCATTGCAGATTTGTTTACACCAGCCCAAACAAGACGAATCATCCAGCCTCCTTTATATCCTCACAAACTTAGTCACCTCAGTCTGAGCCTGAGCCCCTACCCACATTTTGCGTGATGAACAATTGAGTCGACATTTTCTCCACTTCAGGTGCAGGATTGGCTGCCTCCATCTCTTGTTCTCTGCTTCTCAGATGGCTGCAGATCACATGAAAACAAACTGCTGTCTGTCTGAGATATGCATGGTTTATAGGAAGCCTGTAACCTGATCTCAAAAATGGCTTCCTCTGCCATCTATGGCAACATGAAACATGAAACCTTGTATCTAGATAGAAATGCTAATTAGCTCTCTTTGATCCCAACTACTTTTCATCTTTGAAGTTCCATGATATTTTACAGCACAATTGTATTGTTGGGAAGTCAACAATCCACATTGTTGACTTCCCAAAAACAGGAAATAGCTTTTTTCCCCTTCCACTTTACCAAGACTCTTAATTTTTAACAATCTATAAGACAGTTCTTCTCAAAGTTCCCTGTCCTGATGAAAATAATCCCAAAATATCAAATCTCTCCTAATGTCTGTAGTTTCCTATCCTTGGAATCATCCTTATGAATCTAAAACATCACACAATATTCTAAGAAACGTTGCATACACATTTGTGATTACAGTACTTCTTTACTCCTGTACCCTGTGCTTCTATTTGTAAATCCCAAAATACACTTTCCATCCGTGATGACTTCATCTACCCACACTCATATTTTCAGGAAAATTATATCTATGAATCCCTAAACTGTGCACTCTATACCCATGGACAAATCATCTATATAGGAAGTACCAAAGCTGATTGAGGACTGATTCTGGGGCACAACATTTCCAAGCCTTCTCACGTCTAAGTAATTTCTATTTTCCCAAACCCCATCTCTTGTCCTTCAACTAACTCTCTATCCATGCTGCTACATTTCACCTTATACCAGATGCTTGACTTTTGACTATGTACCTCGAGAGACACTTTAGCAGATACCTTCTGAAGATTAATTTGCACTATATCCCCTGCATTCCCTTTATTTATCCAGATCCACAGCAATGTGGTTGACTCTTAACTAGCCTCTGAAATAGCCTAGCAAGCCACCCAGTGTATCAAACCACTACAGCAAAGCTGAATAAGAATAAAACCAGACTGACAACCTGGCATCAACCTAGGCATCAGCGACAACATCGGTACACCTTGCCCAGTCAACCCTGCAAAGTCCTCCTTACTAACATCTGAGGACTTGTGCCAAAATTGGGAGAGCTGTCCCACTGACTAGTCAAGCAACAGCCTGACATAATCATATTCATCAAATCATACCTTGAAGCCATCACCATTCCTGGGTATGTCCTGTTCACTGGCAGGACAGACCCACCAGAGGTGGCAACATATTGGTAAACAGTCAGGTGGGAGATGCCCTGGGAGTCCTCGACATTGATTCTAGATACCATGAAGTCTCATGATATTAGGTAAAACATGAGCAAGTAAGCATCCTGCTGACTTACAATCTACTGCCCTCTCTCAACTAATAGGAACATAGGAGCAGGAATAGGCTATTCAGCCCATTGAGCCTGCTCCACCATTCAGTATGATCATGGCTAATCATCCACTTCAATGCTTTTTTCCCACATTATCCCCATACCCCTTTATGTCATTGGTATTTGGAAGTTTGTAATGAATCAATACTCGTCCATGTTGAGCACCACTTGGAAGAAGTATTGAGTATTGCAAAGGCATCTGGATAAGGGACTTCAATGTCTATCAGCAACAGTGGCTTGGTAGCAAGCACCACTGCTGACCGAGCTGGCTGAAGGTCATAGCTGCCAAACTGTGCCTGCTGCGGATAGTGAGAGAACCATGAGGGGACAAACCTTTTTGATCTCATCCTCATCAATCTACCTGTTGCAGATGCATCTGTTCATGGCAGTATTGATAACAGTGACCTTAGCACAGTCATGCTAGGGATGAAGCCATGTCTTCACACTGACAATATCCAACATCATGTTGTGTGGCATTACCATTGTGCTAAATGTGACAGGTCTAAGAGCTCAAAACTGGACATCAGCAGCAGAACTGTAATCCATAACAATCTGTATTCTCATGGCCTATCCCTCATTCTATCATTACCTTCAAGCTAGGAGACTGACCATGGTTTAGTAAGAGCCTAGGAGAGCATAGCAAGAACAGCACCATAGCTTACTACAAATGGGGCGTCAACCTGGTAAAGCTACACACAGGATGCATGCAATACATGCATGCTGAACAGCGGAAGCAGCATATTATAGGCACATTATCCCACAGCCAATCCATCAGATCAAAGCTCTACAGCCCTGCCACATCCATTTTTGGATGAGAGGCAAAGGATCCAAAAATATCTTTATCCTCAATGATGGGGTGGCATGGGGGGTGGTGGGGGGTGGCGCAGGGGGGTGCAGCACATCAGTGTGAAAGACAACACTGAAGCATTTTCAACCAACTACAGCCAAAGTGCTGAGTGGATGATCTATAACAGCTCCTATAGTCCCTGGCAGTCTTCGGCCAACTTAATTAATTGCACATGATATCAAAAAATGGCTTAATGAGACCTGATAACATCCCGTCTGTAGCACTGAAGACTTGTGCTCCAGAACTAGCTATGCCCTTGCCAGGTTGTTCCACTACAACTACAACACTGGCATCCATCTGACAGTATGGAAAATTGCCCAGGCCCAAAAAGCAGGACAAATCCAATCTGGCGAATTGCCGATCCATCAGTCTATTCTCAATCACCAGCAAAGTGATCGAAGGTGTCATCCACAGTGCTATCAATGACATTTGCTCAGCAATAGCCTGCTCACCAATACTTAGTTTGGGTTCTGCCAGGGTACTTAGCTCCAGACCTCATTTCAGCCTTGGTCTAAACATGGACAAAAGAGCTGAATTTCAGAGGTGAAAGAGCGACTGCCCTTGACATCAAAGCAGCATTTGACTGAGCAAAATTGAAGTCAATGGAATCAAGAGGGAAACTCTTCACTGAATAGAGTCATTCCTAGCACAAAGGAGTATGGTTGTTGGAGGCCAATCATCTGAGCCCTAGGACATCTCTGCAGGATTCCTTCAGGCTAGTGTCTAAGGCCCAATGATCTTCAGCTGCTGTCGAACATAAGGTCAGAAATGGGGATGTTTGCAGATGGTAAGGTATTCAGCATCATTTGCAACTCCTCAGATACTGAATACTAAACTCCCTCTTGCCTGCAGCAAGGGCTGGACAATATCCTGGGCTGATAACTGACAAGTAACATTCTTGCCACACAACTACCAGGCAATGACAATTTCCAACAAGGCAGAATCTAACCATCTCCATCGATGTTCACTGGCATTACCATTGCTGAATCTCCCACCATCAACATTCTGGGAATACCATTGAACATAAATTTAACTGGTTGAGCCATATAAATACCAAGCCACAAGGGCAAATCAGAACTGGAAATTCTGTGGAGAATAACTCACCCCTGACTTCCCAAAGCCTGTCCACCATCTACAAGGTACAAGTCAGGAGTGTGGCAGAATACTTGCCGGGATGAGTGCAGTTCCAACAGCACTCAAGAAGCTTGATACCATCCAAGGCAAAGCAGCCCACTTGATCAGTATCCCATCCACCACATTAAACATTCCACCACCAATGCACAATGGCAGCAATGTGTACCATACACCCTGTACACGATGCACTGCAGCAACTTAGCAAAGCACCTTACAAACCTGCGACCTCTACTACCTTGAAGGACTAGGGCAGCAGATGCATGGGAACACCATCATCTGTAAGTTCTCTCCAAGTCACACACCATCCTGACTTGGAACCATATCATTGCTCCTTCACTGTCACTGGGTCAAAATCCTGGAACTTCGTCCCTACACTAACCAGATGGACTGCAACAGTTCAAGAAGGCAGCTCACCACCGCCTTCTCAAAGGAAGTTATGGATGGGCTATAAATGCTGGCCTTGCCAGAGATGCTCACATCTCTTGAACAAATATAAAAATCCAATCACTTCTTCAAATCCTTGAAAGAGATGAGTTGCTTAGCAAGTCACATGGCATTTATAGAGACAACAAACACACTAGTGTTTCAGGTATGGACCCTTCATCAGAATTGGAGGATATTACAGATGAACATTACTTAAAAAGGAAGAGAGCAAATGAAGGAAAATGGGGAAAGTACACATACACACATAATTGAGTGATGTAATTGAATGATCTATAAAGTGACTAGTGGAAAACAGCAAGTGATTAAGTGGAAGAAGTGATATTTCTGTGAGACAATAGGAGGCATAGTACTCACAGAGAATGTGTGAATAGCTCAGCTGACTGGGTGAGACGGGCAGTGTTGGTGGGGAAGTGGGTGTTGGAAAAGCAGGTATAGATGAAACCACAAAACCTGATAAAGCTATGCAGACTCTAGTAGCTAGGAACCTTGATGTAGAAACATGCAGGTCAAAACCATGGATGCAGAATGCCTCATCAGCATGGTGTACAAACTGTCATCATCTGAGCAAGAGACCACAAGAATATTCGCACCACCTGTGCCATGACAGGAGCTGATGACTGCTGGACTGACCATCACCCAATCCGGGCTACTATCTCCATCAGCCTGGCCCAAAAACAGCTGCAACAACAGAAATGCTGCCGCAGGAAAATCGATGTCAATGGACTAAAGGACTCTGTGAAGAAAGACCTACTCAGACAGTGCCTGACAAGCAACCTGGCCATGCTCAACAAGAAGGAACCACCGAATGTCTACAGTGCCTGGTCTGCCGTTAAATCTACCATAATCAGCAAGGATACTCTTGGTTTCTGCACCATGAAACATCAAGACTGACGAAAACAATGAGGAGATGCAAGGCGTTCTTGAACTAGAAGCCAAAACTCGAGGGAAAGAAAGCCGGTCTACCGACAAATGAAGGCCGAGGTCCAACTAAAAACCCTAAAGAACAGATGGTGGGCGGAAAGTACGCAGGAAATACAGCAACTTGCCGACAACCATTACCTGCATGGATTCTTCAGTGCAGTCAAGACCATTTACAGCCCAAATACTCAAAGACCGACCCTATTGCGAGCTAAGAATGGAGTGGCATTCATCAAGGACAGAGAAATAGTCAGCGCTCGTTGGAAGGAGCACTTTGAGGATCTCCTCAACCGAGACTCAGTCCTTGACTTGAACGCTCTCGACTACAATCCACAGCATGTTAACCGCCACCGTCTCAGCACAATCCTAGCTCAACACGAGGTTGAAAAGGCCATTCAATAACTAAGAACCAACAAGGCCACCATGCAGGCAGAATCCCCACCAAAATGCTAAAATATGGCGGAGAAGTACTCATGACACGAATACCTGACCTCATTTCCCTCATCTGGAAGGAGGAGAGCATGTCAGGGGATATCTGAGATGCTGTAATTGTTATCACCTACAAAAATGGAGACAAGACAAACTGCGGTAACTATAGAGGTGTATCTCTGCTGTCCACCACAGGGAAGGTCATTGCAAGAGCCCTTCTCAATCGCCTTCTCCCTGTGGCTGAAGAGCTCCTACCGGAGTCACAATGCAGATTCATGACTTTCACAGCAAGATAAGTCCAAGAAAAGTGCAGAGAGCAGCAGCAACCTCCATTCATGGCCTTCTTTGATCTCACAAAGGCCTTTGACTCTATCAACTGGGACGGACTGTGGAGCATCCTCCTCAAATTTGGTTGCCGGCAGAAATTTGTCACCATCCTCTGCCTGCTGCATGATGACATACAAGCCATGATCCTCATCAACAGGTTTGCCAATATGACCCAATATAAGTGCAAACTGGGGCCAAGCAAGGCTGTGTAATTGCGTCAACACTCTTTTCCATCTTCCTCACAGCAACGCTACACCCCATCTCCATGAAGCTCCCTGCCGGAGTGAAGCTCCTCTACAGTACAAGCGGCAAACTATTCAACCTACAACACCTCCATTCCAGAAGCAAGATCACCCCAACCTCTGACATCAAACTGCAGTACCCTGATGATGCTTGTGTACGTGTACACTCAGAGGCCAAGCTCCAAATTATCATCGACATATTCACAGAGGCATATGAAAGAATTGGCCTTAGGGTAAACATCCAGAAGACAGATGTCCTCTACCAGCCTGGTCCTGCTAGACAACACTGCCCCCAACTATCAAGATCCACAGCAAACCATTGGGCAACGTTGATCATTTCTCAGAGCTTGGGAGCCTCCTCTCAGCAAGGGCAGACATCGGCAATGAAACTCAACATCGCCTCCAGTGTGCCAATGCAGCCTTCAGCTGTCTGAGGAAAAGAGTGTTTGATGATTAAGACCTCAAACCCAGCTGCAATGCTACTTGCCCTCCTGTATGCATCAGAGACATGGGCAACACACAGCAGATACCTTAAATCCCTGGAGAAACATCACCAGCGGTACCCCTGCAAAATCCTGCAAATTCAATGTCAAGATATGTGCTCCAATATCAGTGTACTCTCTCAGGCCAACAGCCCCTGTATCAAGACACCCGTTATCATTAAGCAGCTACATTGGACACCCGTTATCATTAAGCAGCTACATTGGGCAGGCCACATGCCTGACACAAGACTCCCAAAGGAAGCTCTCTACTCCGAGCTTCATCACGGCGAGTTATTACCAGGAGGGCAGAGGAAACTTTTCAGGGACATCTTCAAAGCCTCCCTGAGAAATGCAACATAGAACCATAGAACCATAGAACACTACAGCACAGAAAACAGGACATTCAGCCTTTCTAGTCTGTGCTGAAATATTATTCCGCTAGTCCCATTGACCTGCACCTAGTCCATAACCCTCCAGACCTCTCCCATCCATGTATCTATCTAATTTATTCTTAAAACTTAAGAGTGAGCCCGCATTTACCACGTCAGATGGTAGCTCGTTCCACACTCTCACCACTCTCTGAGTGAAGAAGTTCCCCCTAAACCTTTCCCCTTTCACCCTAAAGCCATGTCCTCTCGTGTTTATTTAATCTAAGTGGAAAGAGCCTATTTGCATTTACTCTGTCTATACCCCTCATAATTTTGTAAACTTCTATCATATCTCCCCTCATTCTTCTAAGCTCCAAGGAATAAAGTCCTAACCTGTTTAATTTTTCCCTATAACTCAACTCCTTAAGACCCGGCAACATCCTAGTAAATCTTCTCTGCACTTTCTCGATCTTACTGATATCCTTCCTGTAGTTAGGCAACCAGAACTGCACACAATACTCCAAAGTTGGCCTCACCAATTTCTTATACAACCCCACCATAACATCCCAACTCTTATACTCAATACTTTGATTTATGAAGGCCAGTATGCCAAAAGCTTTCTTTACAACCTTGTCTACCTGTGACGCCACTTTCAGGGAACTATGTATCTGAACTCCCAGATCCCTTTGTTCCTCCGCACTCCTCAATGCCCTACCATTTGCTGTGTATGTCCTACCTTGGTTTGACCTTCCAAAATGTAACACCTCACACTTTTTGCATTAAATCCCATCTGCCATTTACTGGCCCATTTTTCCAGTTGGTCCAGATCTCGCTGCAAACTTTGAAAGCCTTCCTTGCTGTCCACAACGCCTCCAATCTTAGTGTCATCAGCGAACTTGCTGATCTAATTCACCACATTATCATCCAAATCATTGATATAGACAACAAACAACAATGGTCCCGCACAGATCCCTGAGGCACACCACTAGTCACAGACCTCCAGTCTGAGAAGCAATCATCCACTACCACTCTCTGTCTCCTCCCACACAGCCAATTTCGAATCCAGTTTACAACCTCCCCATGGATACCAAGTGTCTGAACCTTCTGAACTAACCTCCCATGTGGGACCTTGTCAAAGGCATTACCAAAGTCCATGTAGACAACATCCACAGCCTTTCCTTCATCTACTTTCTTGGTAACCTCCTTGAAAAACTCTACAAGGTTCGTTAAACACGACCTACCATGCACAAAGCCGAGCTGACTATCCTTAATCAGCCCTTGGCTGTCCAAATAATTATATATCCGATCTCTCAGAACACCTTCCAATAATTTACCTACTACTGACATCAGGCTTACTGGCCTGTAATTACCTGGTTTACTTTTGGAGCCTTTTTTAAACAACGGAACAACATGAGTTACCCTCTAATCCTCCGGCACCTCACCTGTGGCTAAGGACATTTTAAATATTTCTGCCAGGGCCCCTGCAATTTCTACACTAGTTTCCCTCAAGGTCCGGGGAAAATCATGTCAGGCCCGGGGGATTTATCTACCTTTATTCGCTGTAAGGCAGCAAGCACCTCCTCCTCTTTAATCTCTATATGTTCATGAAACTACTGCTTGTTTCCCTTCCTTCCTTATACATTATGCCAGTTTCCTGAGTAAATACTAATGCAAAAAAACTGTTTAAGATCTCCCCCATCTTGTGAGGCTCCACACATAGACGACCACTCTGATCTTCAAGGGGACAATTTTGTCCCTTACTATCCTTTTACTCTTAATATACTTGTAGAAACCCTTCTGGTTACCTTCACATTATCTGCCAAAGCAACCTCATGTCTTCTTTTTGCCTTCCTGATTTCCATTTTTAGTATTTTCTTACATTTTCTATACTCTACAAGTCCCTCATTTGCTTCTTGTTGCCTATACCTGCTATACACCTCTCTCTTCTTCTTAACCAGATTAACCAAGGTTTCCTATGCCTGTTAACTTTGCCTTTAATACTGACAGGAACATGCAAACTCTGCACTCTCAAAATTTCACCTTTGAATGCCTTCCACTTACTGAACACATCCTTGCCAGAAAACAACTTATGCCAATCCACTCTTCCTAGATCCTTTCTCATTTCCACAAAATTGGCCTTTCTCCAATTTAGAATCTCAACTTGAGGACAAGACCTATCCTTATACATAATTAGCTTAAAACTAGTGTCATTGTGGTCACTGGACCCAGAATGTTCGCCTACACATACTTCTGTCACCTGACCTGTCTGGTTCCCTAATAGGAGATCAAGTATTGCATCCTCTCTCGTTGGTACCTCTATATATTGATTTAGAAAACTTTCCTGAACACATTTGACAAACTCCAAGCCATCCAGCCCTTTTACAGTATGGGAATCCCAGTCAATATGTGGAAAGTTAAAATCTCCTACTATCACAACTTTCTGTTTCTTACATCAGTCTGCTATCTCTCTACAGATTTGCTCCTCCAATTCTCTCTGACTATAGGGCGGTCTATAATACAACCCTATTAGTGTGGTGACACCTTTCCCATTCCTCAGCTCCACCCATATGGCCTCTGTAGACGAGCCCTCCGGGCTGTCTTGCTTATGCACAGCTGTGATATTTTCCCTGACTAGTAATGCCACTCCTCCCCCTTTCATCCCTCCCCCTCTATCACGTCTGAAACAACGGAACCCCACTGATTTGTGGGAAACTTTTGCTCGAAATCGCCCAAGCTGGAGAAGTATCTGGGAAGATGCCAACCATTTCAAACATCTCCGACAAACCCAGGTGGAGGCTAAGCACAAACAGCGGAAGGAGCGTACCAAAATCCGAGCATCTCACCCACCCGCCTCATCAAACACTACCTGCCCCACCTGTGGCAGAATGTGTGGCTCCAGCATTGGACTTTTTAGTCACCTCAGAATCCATAACCCAGGAGTGGAAGAAAGTCATCCTCGGTCCTGAAGTACGGCAGAAGAAAAGAAGTGCCAATGGTTATCCTGGTTTTGAAAATAGGGGCAATTGTTTTCCATTGTGTTCACATGGGATTTCACATATTGATGTTTTACAAATGTGCACCAGCTAAATTGTATATTTTATCTTGGGTGAGCAGCAATTTCCTCATTTATATCCTGGAAAAACTAGAGCCATGGTCTTCGCCCCTCCATCAGAAACTCAACACTCTTGTCACCAGCTCCACCTTACTAACAGGAAATATCTTCAGCACTACAAGTTCTAATGATTCCTGATTCATCCATTTCTCAATAAATAGAGCAGTTCAGCTGCTCAGTGATGTCAAATTTAACTGCCTCAGTCTTACTCCTCTAATGTTGAATACAAATCACTGCCTATATATATTTTGCTTCTTTACATTTTTTTTTGACTTGGTAACAGTTAAAATTGTGTTGGCTCCAAGTCAATACCTGATAATGGGATGTTAAAACGTAGTTGATCCAATATCTGAACCAGGGATCCACATTGTTGATGATTCTCTGCAACACCTGCCCCTTTACTTCCCTTTTCCTCACCATCCAAGTGCCCAAACACTCCTTTCAAGTGAAGCAGCATTTCACTTGCACTTTTCTCAACTTAGTCTACTGCATTCGTTGCTCCCAATGTGGTTTCCTCTACATTGGAGAGACCAAGCGCAGACTGGGTGACCGCTTTGCAGAACACCTTCAGTCTGTCTGCAAGCATGACTCAGACCTCCCTGTTGCTTGTCATTTCAATACTCCACCCTGCTCTCATGCCCACATGTCCGTCCTTGGCCTGCTGCATTGTTCCAGTGAAGCTCAATGCAAACTGGAGGAACAGCACCTCATCTTCCAACTAGGCACTTTACAGCATTCCGGACTGAATATTGAGTTCAACAATTTTAGATCATGAACTCTCTCCTCCATCCCCACCCCCTTTCCGCTCCCCCTTTTTTCCCAATAATTTATATAGATTTTTCTTTACCCACCTATTTCCATTATTTTAAATGTATTTCCATCCATTGTTTTATCTCCACGTTTTAACCTATTTTGATCCCTTCCCTTCACCCCACCCCACCCCCACCAGGGCTATCTGTACCTTGTTTGTCCTTTCTACCTTTAATTAGCACATTCATAAGATAATATCACCACGTTCAATATCTCTTTGTCCTTTACAAAAACAGAATTACCTGGAAAAACTCAGGTCTGGCAGCATCGGCGGAGAAGAAAAGAGTTGACGTTTCCTTTTTTATTTTCTTCAACGTCAACTCTTTTCTTCTCTGCCGATGCTGCCAGACCTGCTGAGTTTTTCCAGGTAATTCTGTTTTTGTTCTGGATTTCCAGCATCCGCAGTTTTTTTGTTTTTATCTCTGTCCTTTTGTCTATGACATCTGGCTATCTCCACTTATCACTGGCCCTCTATCCAGCTCTAACCCCCCCCACCTAAACCAGCTTATATTTCACCACTTTTCTATGTTTACTTAGTTCTGCTGAAAAGTCATGCAGACTCGAAACGTTAACTGTGTTCCTCTCTGCAGATGCTGCCAGACCTGCTGAGTTTTTCCAGGTATTTTTATTTTTGTTTTGTTGATGATTCTCCAGCCAGTCTGGCTCATGGATGAAACATGAAAGAAAACAGCCAGAGATTGTTTCTTTCAGTCGGCTCCAGATAAAAATGAATTTTCTAGCTGGATAAGCAACAGGAAGCATGCCAATATTATAGATTTTAACTGGTTAAAGACTCTAGAAGTATTTCTTTGTAATTTGTATGTTGGGCGCAGGGGCGGAGGGTTATAAATTGCTTATCTTAGGTTTTAGGTGAGATTATTCAGGCCCCGATACCTTTTTGGCAGAGTATGCACACAATTTGAGACTGGAGAAACTGTAATTCTATAGATATTTCAGTAATTTGATTTGGAGGGTCTTATACATGGCAGTGGGTTTCCATGTGTGGCAGGATACTGAAGGGCCAAAACAGATCGGAGATAATCATTCCTCCATTCTGATTCCACACCTCACATAATTACATTCCATCATCACAAGAAATTAGTCATTAGGGCACTGGTTTTAAAAAAGTTATAAAAGCAATGATTATGCCGTGACAGGCAGCAACCTTCAGCTTCTTACAGTAAGGAATTACTTACAGGGCAGGGCGGAAGATAACGTGTAATTAAAGAAAACTCCCTATCCGGCTCTGATTGGTGCAGTAAATGCGAAGGCGCGTCTGTGTTGACAGCAGCGCCGCAGTCCTGTTGGGCTACTTGAGCTGTCAATCTCTGAATAAGGTCGTGATCACATAAGCGATTGGAAACGTTGTGCAAAAGGAAGAATGTGTTATTGGGGTGGAGATCGTGCAATGTTCAAGCAGTGTTGAAGGTTACCGGCTGTGGGATTTGGTGAGTGCCCTGAATTGTTAATAATGTACAGTTAAGTGGGTGGTGAGGTAAATGTACAGATCAGTTTTACATCCCGCTTCCCAGACATAGCGTCCGGGAGAGCGGTAATGGGCATCTATCTACAGGTAAGACCGGTGAAGTGGAGGGATGTTATCAGCATACCAAGCTTTTGCATGCATCGTGCCCCTTATGCAATGCTGCCCGTTTGGTACGTGCAATTATTTGGGGATTTTTTTTTTCTTTTAGTGTAGATACAGAAGTTGTGTAAAGGCCCCTCTCATTTACTTCTCTTTTTTTTTCTCCGCCTTTCGTTGTTGAAAGGAGTGCAAATCACGCCCGTTTCCCGCTGCCTATGATTGGGGCCCTGGCAATCTCAGTTTTGAGTGGCTAAAAGCGGTGTCAGTCTGGGGTGACAACACCATCACGTCGCAGAAACTGAGCAGGTGGTTTGCAGGTTCTGAAAGAGTCACAACAAAATGTGTAGCTACGGACAAGTATTGACTTAGAATACCTTTTGGAGGGAGAAGCGTTTGATTATTTGCTATGGCTGAGTAATCCCTGCTCTTTTTGCCTTCTGTATTAGCGCCGTGCTATTTAATACTTGCAAATTCTCATCCTTTTCAAAACCCTCCATGGCTTCACCCCTCCCTATCTTTGTAATCTCATCCAGTCCCACAACCCTCCGAGATATCTGTGCTCAGCTAATTCTGGCCTCTTCAGCATCCCTGATCTTAATTGCTCCATCATTAGTGGAAGTACTTTCAGTTGCCATGGCCTTAAATTCTGGAATTCCCTGCCTAAACCTCTCTGCTTCTTGACCTCACTGTCTCTTGAAGCTTCTCCTTAAAGCCTGCCTGTTTGACCAAACTTATCTAACTGTCGTCTAACTGAATACCAGCCTATGTGGCTCAGTGTCATATTTTGTTTTGTAATGCTGCTGTGAAGTGCCTTGGGAAGTTACATTACACTAGCAATGCTATATGAATAAAAGTTGTTGTTACTGGTATATGTGTGTGAATTTTGCAGGTTTGGAATTTCCTCACATTTGCACCCAACGATGCATATAATCTGGATGCAAGCAAATTAAGTGTCTTAAAAGATTGTGGAAATGTTGGAGAAAGTGAATTGCACAGATTTTTTTATTCTTTCATGGGTTGTGGGCATTCCTGGCTAGGCTAGGATTTGTTGCCCATCCCTAGTTGACCTTGAGAAGATGCTGATGAGTCATCTTCTTGAACTGCTGCCGTCCTCGTGGCATGGAGCCGCTGGTTCCAGTGGCCTCGTGGTCTGGTGCAGGGTATCTGCCTCCATTAAGCTGGCTAGCTTTGCATGCAGCAGGTGGCTGCTCCACTTCAGAAAAATGCTCGTGAGATTTCAGATTCTCCCCTAATTGGGGCCTTAGCCATCTTAGTTGGTTGCATGCCTCCATGCAGCAGGCAGTCAATCCTATTCCCAGCCCACCCTGGGTAGTTCCCCAGCAGTTGGAATGTGTTGGGTCACCATCCCAACCCTGCTCCTGCTACCCCCCATTTACCCAGATCCCCAGCCTCCAAGCCTGTTATCTTGGGGCTAGGAAAATTCCACTCAACATTTCAGTTCGATGACCTTTCATCGACCTGAAATGTTAACTCTATTCCTCTCTTTCCACAGATGTTGCCAGGCAGCTGCATATTTTCAGCAGTTCTGTTTTTATTCAGATTTCAAGCATTTACTTTGACAATTGAGAAGGTGGTGGTGAGCTGCCTTCTTTAACCACTGCAGTCCATGTGGTGTAGGTACACCCACAGTGCTGTTAGGAAAGGAGTTCTAGGATTTTGACCCAGTGCCAGTGAAGGAATGGTGATATAGTTCAAAGACACGTTGGTGAGTGGCTTGAGGAGAACTTCCAGGTAGTGGTGTTCCCATGTATCTTCTGCCCTTGTCCTTCTAGAGGATAGCGGTCGTGGGTTTGGAAGGTGCTGCCTAAGGAACCTGGGTAAGTTTCTGCAATCCATCTTGTAGATGCTACACACTGCTGCCACTGTTCATCGATGGTGGAGGGAGTGAATGTTTGTGGATGGGTTGCCAATACAGCAGGCTGCTTTGTCTTGGATGGTGTCAAGTTCCTTGAATGTTGTAGGAGCTACATTCATCCAGGCAAGTGGAGAGTATTCCATCACGCTCCTGACTTGTGCCTTGTAGATGGTGGACAGGGCTTGGAGAGTCAGGAGGTGAGTTATTCTCCACAGAATTCCCAGCCTCTGACCTATCATTGCAGCCACGGTAGTTATATGGCTGGTCCAGTTCAGTTTCTGGTCAATAGTAACCCCCAGTATGTTGATAGTGGGGGATTCAGCAATTGTAATGCCATTGAATGTCAAGGGAAGACGGTTAGCTTCTTGCTTGTTGAGATGTTCTTGTGTGGTGCGAATGTTACTTGCCATTTATCAGCCCAAGGTTAAATGTTGTTCGGGTCTTGCTGCATATGGACATGGGCTGCTTCAGTATCGGAAGAGTCACAAATAGTACTGAATATTCTGCGTTAATTAGCAAACATCCCCACTTCTGACCTTGTGATGGAGGGAAGGTCATTAATGAAGCAGTTGAAGATGGTTGGTCTAGGGCACTATCCTGACAAACTCCTGCAGCGATGTCCTGGAGCTGAGGTAATTGACCTCCAACAACCATCACCATTTTCCTTTGAGAGATTTCCCCCTAATACCCATTAACTTAAGTTTTGCTAGGGCTCCTTGATGCTACACTCCATCAAATGGTGTTTTGATGTCAAAAGCAGCCACCCTCACTTCACCTCACCTTTGTCCATGTTTTGACCATGGCTGTAATGAGATCAGGAGCTGTGTGGCCCTGGTGAAAAACAGACTGAGTATCAGTGAGCAGATTATTGCTGTGCCACTTTATAGCACTGTCAACAACACCTTCCATCACTTTGCTGATGATCGAGAGCAGACTGATGGGATGGTAATTGGCCATGATGGATTTGTCCTGCTTTTTGTGAACAGGACATACCTGAGCCATTTTCCACATTGCCGGATAGATGTCAGTGTTGTAGGTGTACAGGAGCAGCTTGGCTAGGGATGCAAGTCTTCAGTACTATTGCTGGAATGTTGTCAGGGCCCATTGCCTTTGCAGTACCCAGTGCCATAGCCATTTCTTGATATCATGTGGTGTGAATTGGGTTTTCTGAAGACTGGCATCCGTGATGTTGGGGACTTCAGGAGGAGTGCAAGATGGATCATCCTTTTGGCACTTTTGGCTGAAGATGACTACTGTATGGCCAAGTCTCCTTGAACTTTTACAGCTATCCAGCAATCTCTTTGCCCTATTGAATCTCCACTTTAGAACTTGTCCCAATCTTAACTCTCAAATGAGTATTCCCAGTTATGCTTGTTCTCATGGTTTTACAACATTGGAACAAAATTATCAGTTTCAATTGGGTCCATTTTTGTGTTTTGCAATTTTTTGAGCATTGTTTTCAATGTATTTATATAGCAGCAATATAAATGTGTTGTCTTAGAAATTGAAAGGCCTTCTGGATTACCATATTCTTAAACTCAATGCAGGATATGCATTAAGGATAGTTAAATGAATTGAAACTTGAATTTTGATACTTTTGGAAGTCGTTTGATAGCACAGAACTTGAGTATTGCTGAAAAAAGAGACATGTTGAAGATTTTCGCTATAATATTGGTCTTATCGGCAACCTTATAATTAGGACCTGAATCATTTGCTCACCATGCAAGTTTGATGCTGAAATAGGGTGCATCAAAGGCATCTTGCAGGATAATGGCTATCCTGATCAGATTGTTTCATGCCATCAGATTGTTATCATGCAAACTCATCAGCAGGCCTAAGGCTGTCACTTTATGCCCTGAAAAGTGCCCAGTCTACCTCAGATTACCCTGGATGGGCAAAGTATCTGAAAAATTTGAGCAACAGGTAAAGCTAACTGTTTCACACTGCTACTATGCAGCAGCAACATGAGTGGTATTCGCCACTAACAGGATGCTGCCATCAAGCCAATAAGATGTTCTGCCAAATGAATAATGTGGTATATGAATTTCATTGCCAGTGTGATGCTAGGTATGTAGGTCGTACGTCCCAAAGACTGGTGGATTGTATCAAACAGCATGTCCCAACCTCTGTTTGCAGTGGGCACATTTCAGACTGTAGCCAATCAGGTCATGTTTGCAAAACTCAAAACACAGTGTCCAACATTAGGTGTGATTCTGCGATTGGACAACATTTGTTAAATAATCTTCAGTGTAGTAAGAATTACGCTGACAACCAATTTAAGATTGTCATTTGGGCTCAAGGTGTTGCTCATTTGCATGAATTGGAAGCTACATATATTAATTCCCAGGGCCCTGTGCTTTGCAAACAGAAATAACACGTACACACATTGTGCCTGTTTCAGTTAAACAAAATAAGTGACAGCCATTTGCTGACTTATTCCTCAGGGCAATGCCTTGACCAATCAGAGTTAAGCTACCTGGCTTAAATTTCAAACGGTGCTTGGAAGTTAACCATCAATTGGTGCATTCTCCATGGCAATGCCTCTACCAGTCAGAGTCCACTTGCCAACCAGTCAGCACTCTCTTCTCACACAGTATAAACTGCGGTTTTCCCCTTATATTGGTATTCTCGCAAAGTGTCCTGATGAGTACAAGATGAAAAGCTTTGACATGTCTCTTTTTTTCAACAATACTTTTGGAAGAAATATACAATGTGGATTCAGTTCTTTCCTTAGGCCTTCCTTTTTATTAGGATAATAATTTCTGATTTACCCCCATCTATACCCATCTCTAATGAGGTTGGGAGAATACTTGACTGTAACTTGACATCAACAAAATGAGTGTGACGAGTATATAACTTTCTGACTGCACTCACGGAGAAAAGTCCAGGCTACGATGTGTAATGTTTCTGTGTTAGTTTTTGGTGGATATTACCGTACAGTGGATGCTTATGCTAGCACAGTAATACAAGATCTTACTAATACTAAAGTTTTTATGATTTAAAAAAAAAGCCTTAGTAAATAGAAATTGCAGAGGAAGGAAGAACTTGCTTATGTGCAGCTCCTTCTGATATCTCAAAACAATGAATTGCTTTGAAATGCAGTTCTTTGTTAAGAAAGTGCATGTGTTTGTCATTTGGCACACACAAATTCCCACAAAAGGCAAACACATGAAGGAACAATTACTCTGCTTTTGGTTGAGTGGAAAGTGTTGGAAAACGCATCTAACTCTATTCTGTTTTGAATAGTATCATGATATATTTAATGTTGACTCATTCTAACATCTAACCATGAAAAGACACCTCCCACTGTATAATGTCCTTTGGTTACTGCACTGACTGTGTCAAGTTGATTTTATGCTGATATCCAAGAGTGGGACATGAACCCACACATTCTGGTTCAACTGAATACTGAACAAGGTAAAATCACAACTGGAAAAAGAAACAGCCGTGTGAATATATTACAACTGTCCCATAACATACTTGAGTTCCAAGTAAGTGCTTGACTTGATTATGTTTTCAAATTATGAATATATTTGCAAAGATGGTTTTACGTAATAATCTGGTTCAGCTGAATACTGAACAAGGTAAAATCACAACTGGAAAAAGAAACAGCCGTGTGAATATATTACAACTGTCCCATAACATACTTGAGTTCAAAGTAAGTGCTCAACTTGATTATATTTTCAAATTATGAATATATTTGCAAAGACGGTTTTAAGTAATAATCAATGTAATTGCCGCTCATTCAATTTTACCAACAATACTGCAGTGGAACAAGTTCCATTTGTAAGCTAAATTAATCTGTAAAAAGCTCTCCTATGAACATAAGAATGAGGAGCAGAGGTAGGCCACTCGGCCCTTGAACCTGCTCTGCCACTCAATAAGATCATGGCTGATCTGATTGTAACCTCAATGCCACATCCCTGCCTACCCCCAATGACCGTTCACCTCCCTTATTAATCAATAATCTATCTAGCTCTGACTTAAAAATATTCAAAGGTTGTGCTTCCACTGCCTTTTGAGGAAGAGAGTTCCAAAGATTCACTACCCTCTAAGAGACAGAAATTCTCACCTTTGTCTTAAATGGGCGACCCCTTATTGTTAAACAGTGACCCCTAGTTCCAAAACCTCCCACAAGAGGAAACATCCTCTCCACATCCACTGTGCCAACACCCTCAGGATCTTAAAAGTTCCAATCAAGTCACCTCTTACTCTTCTAAGCTCTAGTGGATACAAGCCTAATCTGTCCAACATATTCTCATAAGACAACCTGCTCATTCCTGGTAATAGTCAAGTAAACCTTCTCTGAACTAACACATTTACATATTTCCTCAAATAAGGAGACCAGTACTGTGCACAGTACTCCAGATGTGGTCCCACCAGTGCCCTGTACAACTGAAGCATAACCTCCCTACTTTAGTAATCAATTCCCTTCACAATAAATTATAACATTCTATTAGCTTTCCTAATTACTTGCTGTACCTGCATATTAGGCTTTTGTGATTCACAACTAGGACACCCAGATCCCTCTGAAACTCAGAGCTCTGCAATTTCTCACCATTTAGATAATAAGCTTTTTTATTTTTCCTGCCAAAATGAACAATTTCACATTTGTCCACCGTATACTCCATTTGCCAGATCTTGGTCCACTCACTTAACCGATATATCCCTTTGTAGCCTCCTTGTCCTTGTCACGATTTATTTTGCTACCTATATTTGTGTCATCAGTAAATTTAGCAATCATTCCTCCGGTCCCTTAATCCCTTAGTCCCTTATATAAATTGTAAAAAGCTGAGGCCCCAGCACTGATCCTTGTGGCACACCACTCATCACATCCTGCCAGCCAGAAAAAGACCCATTTATGTCATCTCTCTGCTTCCTGTTAGCTAGCCAATCCTCTATCCGTGTCAATATGTTACCCCCTACACTATGAGCTTTTATTTTCCGCAATAACCTTTGATGTGGCATTTTATCAAATGCCTTCTGGAAATCTAAATACAGTACATCCACTGGTTCCCCTTTATCCACAGCACATGTGACTCCTTCAAAGAACTCCAATAACTTGGTTAAACATGATTTCCCTTTCACAAAACTGTGTTGACTCTGCCTGATTGCCTTGAATTTTTCTAAGCGCCCTGCAACAGCATCTTTAAAAATAGTTGCTATCATTTTCCCTCTGACATATGTTAGGCTAACTGGCCTTTAGTTTCCTGCTTTTTGTCTCCCTTTTTGAATAAAGCAGTTAGATTTGCTATTTTCCAATCAAATGGAATCTTCCCTGAATCTGAGGAATTTTGGAAAATTAAAACCAATGCATCAGCTATCTTACTAGCCACTTCTTTGAAGACCTTAGGATGAAGTTCATTCAGACCTGGGGATTTGTCAGCCTGCAGCCCCAATAATTTGCTCAATACGACTTCCCTGGTGATTGTAATTTTCCTGAGTTCCTCCCTCCCTTCCATTTCCTGATTTACAGCTATTTCTGGGATGTTACTTGTGTCCTCCATAGCGAATACCAAAGCAAAATACCTGTTTAATTCATCCGCCATCTCCCTACTTTCCATTATCAATTCCCCAGACGTACTTTCTATAGGACCAATGGTCATTTTGTTAATTCCTTTCTTATTTAAGTATAGAAACTCTTACTATCCATCTTTATATTACTAGCTGGCTTTCTCTCATTCTCTAACATTTCCCTCCTTATTAATCTTTTTGTCATTCTTTGCTGTTCTTTATATTCTTTACAATCTTCTGACCTGCCATCCATCTTTGTGTAATTATATGGTTTATCTTTAAGCTTGATACTGTCTTTAGCTTTAGTTAACCACAGATGGTGGGTCCCCTCCTTGGAATTTTTCTTTCTCATTGGAATGTATGTATTCTGTATATTCTGAAATATCCTTTCACCTGTCTGCCATTGAACCTCTGTTGACCTATCCCTTAACCGCATTTGCCAGTTCACTTTAGCTAGCTCCGCTTTCATGCCCTCATAATTGCCTTATTTAAGTTTAAAATACTAGTCTTGGATGCACTCATTTCTCCCTCAACACAAATGTAAAATTCAATCATATTTTGGTCACTGCTACCTAGGGGTGTCTTCACTATGAGCTTATCAGTTAATCCTATCTCGTTGCTCAATACCAGGTCTTGTTTAGTCTGCCCTCTGGTTGGCTCCTGAACATGCTGTTCTGAGAAACTATCCTGAAAACATTCTATGAACTCCTCACCAATGCTACCTTTGCCCATCTGATTTTTCCAGTCTATATGTAGATTAAAATCCCCCAAATATATTATTGCTCTACCTTTCTGATGAGCTCCCATTATTTCTTCTTTTACACTATCTTCTACCGTGTAGTTACAATTACTCTTTGTCCCTTCCTGTCACGGTCTGTTTATCATTTCCCATATTAATACCTGTCTTTCTTGCCTTGTCTCTACTCTTTGGTTTACCACAACTTCCCAAATTTGATCCCTTGCCCCACTATTCAGTTTGAAACCTGCTCTACTTCCCTAGTTATGTGGCCCTTGAGAACACAAGGTGTAGACTGTCCCAATGGTACAGATCCCACTTTCCGCAATACTGGTATCAGTGCCCCACAAACTGGAACCCACTTCTCCCACACCAGTTTTTGAGCCACACACTCATTTCTCTAATCATATTTATCCTATGACAATTTGCACGTGGCTCAGGTAATAATCCAGAAATTATTATCTTTGAGGGCCTGCTTCTTAATTGGTGCTTAGCCCATCATACTGACTATGCGGAGCCTCCTTCCTCATCCTGCCTATGTAGTCGGACCACGACCACTCTATCTCTCCCTCCCTCCCCCCGCCCCCGCCAACTGCAAGTTCCATCCAGCCCTGAGCAGATGTCCCCAACCCTGGCGCCGGGCAGGAAACACAGCTGTGTGGACTTTCGCTCTTTGCTGCAGAGAACAGTGTTAATCTTGTACTGTACTGTACTGTCTCCTGCTACCACTACATTCCTTTTTGCTCCCCCCACTTGAATGGCTTCCTGTACCACTGTGCCACAGTCAGTTTGCTCATCCACCCTTCAGCCCCTGCTCTCATCCAAACAAGCTGAGAGAACCTTAAACCTATTGGACAATTGCAGAGGCTCACACTCCCACACTCCTATCCTCTGGGTTCCCTTACCTGTCTCACTCGCAGTCACATGCTCTGTCCCTGACCACTGACCAAATGAGAAGACCCCATCCTAAGTGGTGTCGCTGCCTCCTGGTGTGAAATATTCAGGTAACTTTTACCTCCCTGATGTGTCACAGAGTCCAACAGGATGAGGTTTCTGTTATTAAATTAAAAATAACAAATGGACAGAATTTTTATCATGAACATGTTCAGGTGACTGATTGTGATGCGTGGACATTTTATTCAGGATTCTAAAAACTTTTTTCATTGGTTTTAAAGCCTTCAGCTGCCTGAGGCGGCTGTCTGCCTTCAGGGAGCTTTTATTCAGTGCTCAGCCACGCTTACGTCAGCACCCGCCCCCCACCTCAGCAACACTGAGCATTTCAGCATGCACTTCCTGCTGATTGGCTGTTAATTGACCAGCCAGCGTGAAATTGCGGCTGGGGGCCAATTGCGGTCGGAGGCCAATCGCGGTCGACAGTCCATTCCCCGACCACACCCGGGCTTGCCGATTGACACAGGTCCACATGCCATCTAAAAATCTTGCCCATTAATTTAGTATTAAACTTTAATAGAAGTTGTTTCTGGTTATCATAGTTTTTATTGAAACTATAAAGGTCTGATGGTGTAGATTTTTTATTAAATTTATTCTATCCTATAGAGTGTTAATATACAGTTTATTCTATATACCATCCCATCTTGTATATAAATATTTTATTTTTTAGTTGCTAAGGGAAGTGATGGAGGAAGATGAGGATAGAAAAGCATATATGAGAGAATTCTAGTGTCTGCTTTGGGAAAAGAAGAATGGGAATAAGAAAGAAGTTGGATAAGTAATGAAGGAAAAGTCAAACATTATCACCAAGTCCCCTGGAGAAAGTATCAGTAAATTACCATCTCTTTAATCACCTGACTGCAAAAGCTGGTTATGCTTATGAAATGTGAGATAAATGCAAGCTTCCTGTGCCAAGAGATGGTACAGCTCAGAGTTTCCATTGCCTTTGAAACTGGCTGACAAATGGCTAATTCATCCCAAGGAATGATGAATATGGATTATTGGAATAAATTGGAAATAAAGAAACAAATTCTGGCATTAACTTCATCTAGATGAACTGCATTTATCTATGAAGATCCAGTGCCCGCTTTGAGAAATAGTTCAGTGCAGGTTTATATGTCATATGTTGAATGGTAATTGTACTTGTATATAACATTGTAAGTAGGTAACCCATTTGTTATTTATTACCATATTACACACAGTTCAGGACATTTAAACCTGCACATTGTTGATGGGGATTAATAAATGTGATGGTATTTAGGAACCAAGGTTGCTGCTGGTGATCATCTTGAATCTGGTAGTAATGCTTGGACTCATACAGGAAGAGTACCTCAAATCTGGCTACCTGAAAACCGGCCGTGTCCGAAAACTAAGCATTTTTATAATCTTCTGTACATTGATTTCAATTGAGTAAAAGAACAAAAAACTTACATTGGCAATTCAGTTAGGTGCTGCAATGGCGTGATGTGGCTCCAGACTACTTCCCAGCTTTGCATGCCGTTCTGCCCTGGGCTCCAAACAACCTTTGACCTCACCGGACCTGTCTTGACCTGAACCGTCCACGGCTTGAACTGCCCAACCCAAAATCTGGAAATATCCAAAATCTGGCAAGGCTTCAACTCCAAGGGAGCTGGATTTGAGATACCATACCTGTATCAAATAACTATTAGTAGTTTTGCCTACACACTACAACAAGTGCTTAAAATTGGAATAAAATGAGTTAATTTATTTTCAAATGCTGAATACACAAGCAAACTAAAACCCATTATACTTAACCAGATTAATTAACACGTTAAATATTATCAAACAACTAGAATGCAATGGAACAAGCCTTATCAGTAAGCCAAGCCAATTTGCAAGACTCCCATGAATAAAATTTTGAAATCAAGAAGGACCAAGTTATAAGCCTGAAGTCTGGAGCTGGAAACTAAAATGTGGGCGGTCATGTTTTGAGATTAAGTAGTTTGAATAAAATGCGATTGCAGAAACAAGTAAATTAGTTCATGAAACGAGTGGCATGGCACATGATTTATTGCATTTTTGAGGAGAGAAATGGAATTAAGTTAAATAAGTAGAATTTGCTTTGACTGCATTCACTGTAGCCTGTGAAACACTGACTGATGTTGCACATACTGCCTCCTTGTATAAATTACCATTACCTCTTGACTCAACAGTCCCTTCTGAATAAACAATTCCCCTCAGTGACTTGGGATACATAGGAGGTGGTTTTCAATTAATTGGTCATTCATTATTTGTATGAAAAATGAGCAGCCAGAATGCCCAAGGCCCAGCTGATACAATTTTCAGATTGGTCTTTAAATGTGGCTGTTTCAAGCAGGAAACAGTTCAAATTATGCAAATTTTTAAGAATGTGATGAGCAGCCCAGCCAACAGTTTGTAAAGGGATCACAAAAGCCACTGTAAAGGGCCTCAAACTTTATTTGTTTCTATTTATGTGGGGCCAGAAGGAACAGACCTGACCTGTCAACTGGCTCAGTGTAGGAGCAGGCCAATTTTACATCCAACAAGCAACTGGTGAGTTGCAGCATAGTGCCCGTTTGATGGCCGCATCTCACGCACCATGTTCAAACGAGGCTTGCACCTAAAACAGTTTGTGACAAATAATAAACTATTGTACAGTTTTGAACTTCGAGTAGTTAATTTTTATCACCACAGTTCTCTCTTCTGGTGGTTTTAAGTGCTCCTCTATCAGCTTTTCTCTAGTGCTTCTTACATGTACTGCCTGAGGGTTTGGAGTATCTGTTCAATCCTCCAGATGCTGGTTAACATCTGTAAGAGCCTCTTGGGACTAATATGGCTTTCGTCTCTTGTCAACTACTTTCTAAAAGTAGTTCTGTTGAAGGGTCATGAGGACTTGAAATGTCAACTCTTCTCCGCCGATGCTGCCAGACCTGCTGAGTTTTTCCAGGTAATTCTGTTTTTGTTTTTTTTTACCTTCTAAAAAGACTAGTTACAGGCTGCACCTGCAGGCACCTGGGACACCTATTTCTGGCTTATTCCTGAC
Source organism: Carcharodon carcharias (assembly GCF_017639515.1). Taxonomy (NCBI): domain Eukaryota; kingdom Metazoa; phylum Chordata; class Chondrichthyes; order Lamniformes; family Lamnidae; genus Carcharodon; species Carcharodon carcharias. The sequence goes on along the minus strand of NC_054478.1, from coordinate 68,918,890 downwards.
ATGCATAGTGATCTGAAAAAACTGGCTTGCTTTCCTTTTTATCCTGAGAGACATACCATAATTTGAAATCTGAAAATGCTAGAACAAATGCTGGAAAATACTACCATTATTTGAACTGTTTGCTGCTTCTGCGAGGCCAGTGACCTGTAGGAGCACAATGAGAATGTTCCTTTATAGGTCAGCAAAACATAACCAATGGTTGACTTCAAGCACAAGTTTCAGTCACATCCTTTAAAGCCAGCCCTCTCATCTCGGTGGCCTGTGGACAACAACATATTCCTGCCTCATGACCCTCTGGTGTAGGACCAACATCTGCAAGTCATCTTGAAGCTGCTTCATACTTGAGGTTGTTCTGCAATGCCCAGGATACACCTTTTATTGTGAAACACATGCTAACATGGATTTCTCTCAGACTGTCTGCAGATACTGCACATGGGTGCAACATTTTCCAAACGTTTTTCTTCTGAAACCAGGGGCAAAATTTTCCCCCCCATGGTCGGGGGTGCGCCGCGATTTTACGTGGAATTGGCCCGTTCAGTTCAGTGTGACGTCTGCCAGGAAGCACTATGTGCTCTGTGTGTGGGGGGGGTGGAAGTCCCTCAGCTGGGAGTGCACTCTCTCGTGCACAAGTGTGAAATAGCACACAGATCTCCTTGAGGCTAAGTGCTGCCTCAGAGAGATCGGCTCAGATTTTCAACTTTTAATAAAGGAATTTAAAAACTTTCCCTGCTGTGCCCCCTCATGGGACATGTCCATAACTTCTATTTAAACCGTTCATTAAAATTTAAATACCCTCATGAAACCTCATCCCACCAGTGGATGAGGTTTCATGTTTTTTCACCAGCCTGCCTGGGCTCCCGGCCTGCCCGCCAACCTTAAGGTTGGATGGGCTGGTCCATTAATGAGCTGAATTGGTTTTCTAATGGCTTTAATAGGGCGTTGACAGGTCAGCGGGCGCGCATCCAACTCGGCTGCGCCCCCACCAACCTGAAAATGGAAATGACGCGGGGTGATGTCGGGAGTTCCACCCAACGTCACCCTGCGTCATCTTACGCGTCGGCGAGCAGGCCCCACCCCTGCTCGCCAACCGGAAGATCCTGCCCCAGAACTGCGATTGAATAAAATCAAGACTGAAGTATGGGTTAATAGCACCCGACTTATATTAGACGTTAACGTTTAATTGTTTTCAGCATTTATGCCAATATTATCCCCATCCACAACTCCTAATCATAGAAATGACTGCACGGTTTATAGTCTAGTCGGCCCATACTGTCTGTGTTGGTGCTAGCTATTCAGCTACAATAACTTGCAGCTTAAATTTATATAGCACCTTTAACATAATAAAACATCGATTCACAGGAGCATTATAAAACAAGATATGATACTGAGTGACATGAGCTATTAGGTCAGATGGTCAAAAGCGAGGTTGAAGAGGTAGATTTTAAGGAGTGTCTTAAAGAATGAAAATGAGGTGGCGAGGCAGAGAGGTGTAGGAAGGATATTCCAGTGCTTGAGGCTTAAGCAACTGAAGGCACCGCCATGAGTGGTGAAGCAATTAAAGTTGAGGATATACAAGAGACTAGAATTAGAGGAGGGCAGATATCTCTAATGGAAGTGGGGCTGATGGAGATTACAGGGATAGGCTGAGACGAGGCCATGGAGGGATTTGAAAACAAGGGTGAGAATTTTAAAATCAAGATGTTGCTTGATTAGGAGCCAGTGTAGATCATTGGGCACAGGAATGATAGGAGAACAGGACTAGCTGTGAGGTAAGACATAGGCACTACAGTTTATGATGACCTCAAGTTTACAGAGGATGGAATGTGGGAGACCAGTCAGGAGTGCATTGGTATAGTCAAGTCCAGAGGCATGAATGAGTGTTTCAACAGCAGATGAGCTGAGACAGGGGCAAAGTTGGTGATGTTATGGAGGTGGAAACAGGTTGTCTTAATGATGGCACAAATATGAAATCAGCAACTCATCTCTATCAAATGTGACACTGAGATTGTGAATTAACTGGCTTAATTTCAGACTGTTGCCCAGTTGGCATAATTTATGATGCCATTTCTGTACCCGCCTTTGTATCCATTTATACTCTATCATGTACTTATCTACTCCCTTTTAAGTAAAGTTATAGTTTGAAGAGCCACTTATCCTAAAGCATTCCATGTTCTAATTAACCTTTTGTTTGAAAAATTTCTTTCTAGCTCCTCCCTTCATTCTTCAAATGATGGTTCTGCTCCCTTGTTAGCAATTTGAGCTCCCTTGTTAGCAATTTGAACGTTAGTAGAATCGATGGGATGGAATTTGACCTACTGCAACAGGGCATACGAGAATGGGAGAGAGAATTAAAACGGAGGCGGGATCTTTATTTAACTCTTTCACGAGCTGTGGAGTGAATGTTTGTGGATGGGATGCCAATCAAGCAGGCTGCTTTGTCCTGGATGGTGTTGAGCTTCTTGAGTGTTGAAGTTGCACTCATCCAAATAAATGGAAAGTATTCCATTACATTCCTGACTTCAGAACATAAGAAATTGGAACAGGAGTAGACAATTTGGCCCCTCGAGCCTGCTGTGCCATTCAATAAGATCATAGCTGATCTTCTTGTGTTTCGATTTCCACATTGCCATCTAACCCCGATAGCCTTAGCTTCTTGTTAGGCAAGGGAATCAATCTACCTCTGCCTTAATAAGAACATAAGAAATAGGAATAGGACTTGTGCCTTTTAGATGGTGGACAGGCTTTGTGGACTCAGGAGGTGCATTACTCGCTGAAGAATTTCCAGCCTCTGACCTGCTAAATTCCTATTTTGTTGAACAAAATAAAATAAGTTTAAAAATATAAAATAAATATACTAACTTTCTACTTGTCTCCAGCTTGCTTACTCTCCGGCTCACCACTGACCCTGCTCGTCGAAGCTCCTGCTTACGACACACCCTGCTCCCTGAGCTCACGGTCGCTGTGAACTCTCCATTTCGCTGCCAACCATCCGGTTTTCAGCCTTTGTCGCTCCCTGACCCTCCCTCTTGTTACCAACCCTCTGGGCTCACAGCTCTCTGACCCTCTGTCTTGCTGCCAACTGTCTGGTTTGTGGCCTCTGCCGTTACCTGACTGTCCCAGTTGCTGCTGACCTTTCCTCCTGCCAAACATACCAGTCACTGCTTCCCTTTCCTGAACCCACTGTTCTGGGGTTCTGGGGATGGGCGCGAGAGGCAGGAAGAGCACCTTCGTCTTGCAGGCGATAAGCCGTGAGCAATAGAGGTGGTCAGAGGGAGTATCAGGGAGTGGCAGAGGCTGGAAACCTGTGGGTCAGCAACGAAAAGGAGGGTCAGGGAGCAGCAGAGTATGCGAACTGGAGGGTCAGAACTGAGAGGGGTTTTCAGGGAGAGAGAGGCAGTGGCTGCTCCAAAATGGTGCCAATTGGGTAATGCAGCCCTACGTCAGGCCTGGTGCAAAACAACTGGAAAACGAAACTCCTGGCAATAAGTGGGAATATGGGCCCCATTAACTAACCAATGTTAAAGCGGGAATGATTTGAGATGAGGCAACTTAAAGGGGGGACCTATTGCTTCTAATTAATTCTCCCCAGTGGTGCGAGGTTGTGTTATCTGGCAGATGCTTTGAAGCAGGAACCTTGGGGGACGAAGAGGATGCCAGGTTGTTCTTGTTTTGGAATTGTTTCCTCCTCCAAAGAAGTGTTATGATCGGGTGAGGAGAGGTCGAATGGCTCCCCTCTCTTCCCATTCCTTGTTTGACTGTAGCAGATTTTTTTAAAAGGATATGCTTGACACTCCAGCGAGTGTTTAACTAAGTGCTGAAACAGATTTTCTTGAGTTTAGTTTAAGAAGTGAATTGTTTTTATTGTATTTAATCTGGTCTAAGTAAAACTAGATAAAAAAGCACTCCAACTCTCACGCTCACACTCACTTGAAGTTCACACATGCACACCAATAGGTTACAGAGTGGGAGTTAGATTAACTGGGCATTTTAGAGCCCAGTAAATGTTAAAGCGATATGGGTCTTGCAGATTGATAACTTGGATAATTCCAGGCTGACTCGGTGTCCCCGCATGATGTTGGTAGTCATTGTATCTTGTTTCCTGGAGGCAGCAGCTGTTGGGTTGATTTCAATGTGGTCTGTGAGCTAAGAATTCATGTATATGCATAAGTCCACCTTTTAATTTGAGAGGTTCACTTTAAAAATAATCCAGCAGACAAACTTTAGTATTAAACAATATAGGTTAGTTTATTACAAAAGTGCTGCTGAAAGTTATTTCAGTATAAGATAATAAAATTATTAATTGTCGTTTGGTAGTACAGAACTTGAGCATTGCTGAAAAAAGAGACATGTCTAAGCTTTTTGTGTTGCACACATCAGGACACTCTCAAGTGTACCAATAAAAGGGGGAAAACAACAATATATACTCTATGTGAAGAGAGTGCTGATTGTTTGGCAAGTGGTGTTGCCGTGGAGAATGTACCACTGGAGGTGACTGACGGTTAACTGCCAAGCATTGTTTTGAAATTTAAACCAGGCATCTTGACCCTGATTAGTCAAGGTATTGCCTTAAGGAATGAGTCAGCGAATGGCTGTCACTTATGAAATTAAGTAGTCAAATGAACTCCCCTTCCTTGACATAATAGTTGAGGAATCTGCCAGGGGATAGTCTACTACAAGCCTACCTTCACTGGTCAATATTTGCGTTGGGATTCTTACAGTTCCACACGCTATAAGATTAATCTTATCGGCAACCTTGTCAATAGGCCCCGAGCCATTTGTCCACCATGCAAGCTTGATGCTGAAATAGGATGCAAGAAAGGCATCCTGTAGATAACAGCTACTCTGAACAGATCATTTTGTGCTGTATATCACGCAAACTCACGAACGGGACTAAAGCTGTCACTTTCGGCCCTGAAAAGTGCCCAGTCTACCTCAGGTTACCCTGGGTGGGCAAGGTATCTCAAAAATTTTAACAACAAATGATGCTAGCTATTTCACACTGCTGCAATGCAGTAGCAACATGAGTGGTATTCACTACTAACAGGATGCTGCCGTCAAGCCAAAAAGATGTTCTGCCTATCACACAAATGGATAATGTGATATATGAATTTCAGTGCCAGTGTGATGCTAGGTATGTAGGGCTGTACGTCTCAAAGGTTGGGGATCGTATCAAACAGCACATCCCTGCCACTGTTCGCAACGGGCAGGATACAGACCGTACCCAACCAGCCCGTGTTTAAAAAACTCAAAACAGTGTCCAACATTAGATGTGATTCTGCGATTCGACAACATTTACTAAATAATCTTTAGTGTGGTAAAAATTACACTGACAACCAATTTAAGATTGTTAATCAGGCTCGTAGTATGGCACATTTGTGTGTACTAGAAGCTACATACTTTAATACACAGGGCTCTTCTTTGCCGACAGAACATGTACATACATTGTGCCTGTTTCAGCTAAACAAAATAAGTAACAGCCATTTGCTGACTCATTCCTCAGGTCAATACATTGACCAATCATGTTCAAGGTGCCTGGTTTAAATTTCAAACAATGCTTGGCAGTTAATTGTCAATCACCATCAGAGGTGCATTCTCCACAGTAACACCACTTACCAACCAATCAGCACTTTCCTCGTATACTATATATGCTGTTGTTTTCCCCTTTATATTGGTATTCTTGTGAAGTGCCCTGATGAGCGCAAGACGAAAAGTTTAGACATGTCTCTTTTTTCAGCAATAATGAAGTTAATTTAAGTAAAAGTACAGATACAAACATTCAAATGCAGATAAAAGAAAAAGATACTTAAATATGTGATTTCAAATCAGTCTCTGTAAGATACTGTTGCGGGCCCGTTGCTTGATTTCCTTTCTTTCTAAAGCGAAGGGGTTGAAACTTGAGATATGGTTAGCAACTGCAATGGCTTCAGCAGTTGACGAGTAGGTGTTTGCCTCTCTCAGGTGGATTCAGCAGGTTTTTGGGAGAGAGAGAAGGTTTCTTATTCCTCATAAATTCTGTGGTTTGACACTTGCAGGTTGCCTAGACTTCTTTGGCAGAAACAGCAATTGATTTCTCAAGACCTTCTTCTTCATCCTCCCTTGGCCAAGTACCCTCTCTGATGTTGTTTCTCAGAGTTCTTCCTGGGGTTCTGCTGTTTGCAGCCTGTTCGAAAACTTAAAATGGCTGCTATGATGTAACCTGGACAAAATGCCAAGTTGTCTTCCAAATAAGGCAAGTGGTAATCCCATTTAGCAATCTGAAGTCCCCTTATCAGCTACAGTGTTCAGAAGGGGCCAAGGTTTTCACACCTTTAGGGAAAGCCATTGTCTGTTTGAGGACTCATTGAACTTCAAAAGCCTCTTCCTGTCTTCATATGTCTTCTTGTAATCAACTCAGAGCCTTCCGGAAGTTTGACAACATTGCACTTGAAGAAAATGCCAGGTGACTTTTGGCAGCCATCATTGAGGTTTCTTGTGTCTATTTAAAAAGGAAGGTTAGCTTTTTTTTTGAAAATATATAATGTCATAACGTGACATACCACCAGCCTTATAGGAAGAAATGAAATATTTTCATTTTTTTACAGAAATAAATTGAGGAAACAAAAGATAAAGAAATATACACACATTTTTCTGCACCCCAGACGGATGACGGATGGAATAGTTTCCTATTTATATTTTCCTGTTAGGTTTTTTTATCTGGGATTTTCTTCCTCCTTTTCCTGGTTTATACAACAGCTTGCACAGATTTTAACTTTGGAGCTATCTTTACCCATTTCATTATTGAGGCTTTCAAAGAACATGCCAGACAAATCTAAGGCTAAATTAATTTCAGCTTCACCTGGACGTGTTTTCTGTTCACTTCCCAAACTTAAACTTTTAAATTCTCTCTTTGAATGAGCAAGTTGGCAATGGCCTCTTTCTATGCCAATAATTCATGCTTTCTTTGGTCAAAGTTTCTTTTTGCTGATACAAGAATTCCATTAGGATGCTTCTTATGTTCTAGCAAGAATGTTTGATATTCCTGTCTGAGCAGTTTAAAATCTCTCAGTATTTCCTCATTCCACTCAGATTGGATCTTATTTATTTTTGAGCTAGATGGATAGCTTCTGCGTTTTGAGTTTTTACTTCTTTCTGTAAAATCTTACGATTATCCTTTATCTCACAAATTAGTTTATGAAGATCACGGTTTGAACTGAGTTCAATGTATCTTTGTTTATCAGCTGTATCTTGTGACTCTACCCTGATGGGTGCGGCTATTCCTTGTGCTCTTTCAGCACAGGCAGAGCTATTCAATACAGTGCCAGCTGCCATTAACCCTTTAGGATCACTCTGAGATTTCAATCCTTTCGGGTGCATTTTGATTTGGGATTTCTATAGACCCCTTTCCTGCCTCTTTCCACTCACTGGGCTTAGCTTCAGCCCTTTTAAATGCCAAGTGACATCCCCCAGGCTGTTCAACTAAGTGGGTCATCTTCTTCACTGGGGATCTCCCTGGCTCCCGTTTAATTCTGTGGGTTTTTGCCCAGCCAGTTCAACTTTCATGGGTTGAGTTGCCCCGTCAGGCTTCTGAAAATTTTCAGCTGTCTGGAGCTTTACAGATTCCTGCTGCTGAAATTGTTTAGTTTGCTCAGCCTCTCTGTACAGTTTTTGAGTTTTGTGGGGAAACACCTTCCAGCCTGTGAGGTCATTCCCGAGCAAAAGGTCGACCCTTTGCATGGCAAGCTTGAGATTACACCCCCATCACTAATCTAGCAACAAGTTCACACTTTAAGTAGATTTTCACTAACAGTACCTCAATACCTTTTCTAGTATTCCTTTAACTATCACTTTGGAAATTGTCCTGCTTCTGCAATCTTCAATTCTTCCCGCAATCAGTGTCGTAGAGAACCCATATCCCGCAGAATGTTAATATTCTTTCCTGATTCTTTGGAACCACTAGAGACTATTTGCCCTTTACTGACGAAATTCTGACAGATTTCTATGCCTTCCTTTGTATTCATACAAAGGGTTACGATTTTAGTGACCAGAGCTACCGGCTGCGGTGGAATACTGCCTGTGGCTTTCTTTGCATGTCAGCAGTGTTCCTTGATGTGGCCTGATTTTCCACAATTAAAACAGACAGAGTGTGAAGTTGCCTTCCATGTTTCTTCTTTTCAAGGTTCGAGAGGGCTTTTCCCATTTTTGCCCATTCTCTTTTCCCTAGGAATCTTTTTCCTTCCTCTCTGTCTCCCCCATCTTTTCCTTGCTAATACAAACCATTTGACCCAGGCCTGCTGTTATTTGAAAGCCTGTGAGTCAGTTCATAAACCTCGGCCTCCATGGCAGCTGCCCTTGCTGCGGTAACCTTTTGTTCCTCAAGGTGCATTTTAATATTGTAAGGGAAACAATTTTTGAACTTCTCTAACAACATCAAATCTTATTCCATTGTAAGTACACTGTATCTTTAAAGCGTGCACCCGATTGGTCGAATGTGATCTGTTTGATTGTCTCAATTTCCAGATAAATTTGTGTGGGTGTTCTACAGGAATTTTGTAATTGCTGATGAAATGTCTCTGGCACAAGTTCATAAGCATTCAGGATTGCATCCTTAGTCTGTTTGTAATCAGCTGTCATTTCAGAGGCCACTGGAGAAAATCTCTTGGGCTTTTCCTGTTAACGGCTCCTGGATCATTAGTATCTACACTTTCTGGGATAAATGTAGCTGATCTGCAGTAATGAAGAATTCCACATCTCTCTTTTTGAATTTGGGAAGGAATTTGGAGAACTTTATGGCTTTGAGGCTTGTTATGGCGATTTTGGCAGTCATTAGGCAGAGTAGGATTTCCCCTAGCAGCTTCAAGCTGCCTTAGATCTCTATCTCTCTGCACTTGCAGTTCCAATTCCAATTTCTGTAGCTGAAAATCACATTCTTCCCTTTCCCTCTATTTCTGAGCTTCTCATTTTTCTTTTTCCTGAAATTCCAGCTCCTTTTCTCGGGCTAGTCTTTCTTTCCTTTCATCACGGTTTGTCTTTCTTCTTTTTCTTTCTGGGCTTTAAACTGCAGCTCAATCTTCATCTTTTACAGCTCTATTTTGCCTAGAATAACCCGGTCTGGTTTTGAACCAGCTTCTGCTGCCTGTTCTGACCCTGACTCACCATAACATTCAAGGCCAAGGGCCAAGTGCTGGTAAATGGGATTAGGTAGGTAGGTCAGATGTTTCTCACGTGTCGGTGCAGACTCCATGGACCGAAGGGCCTCTTCTGCACTGTGATTCTGTGAACTGAATTCAAAGTAGTCAGCAAGCATTTTCAAGAATTGCTGTCTATTTGTCTTACTGGGGATCTTAAATCCTACCTGCCTAGCCATGGCTTTTAGTTGCTCCATGTCTAAGGTTGCTAACTTCTACCAATTCGAACTCCCTTGACTGATAAATTCTTGTGCATCAAAATTTGCCATCCTAATGCACGGTTAGTACATCTTATAAAACAAAGCTTGTTGCTGTAGCCTCTAGTTTAGTTTCAAACAATTTGGACTCTGTGAACTGCCTTGTACTTCCAATTTCTTTGAAGTTCAAAATTTGTCTCTTTCACAATGGATTAAACCCTGACTTTTCATACAAGTTTAACCCCAATTGTCACAACCATATGAAAGGCATTTCCTTAAAGTGGTCCGTGAGCTAAGAATTTGTGTGTATTTATGTTGCCCCCCTTTTAATTTATGAATGATTCAATTTAAAAATAATCCAGCAGACAAGCTTTATTCTTAAACAACACGTGTTAGCTTATTGTAAAACTAATGTTGCAAGTAAAAAGTGATAAATTTATTAAGTAAAAATACAGATACAAAGATTCAAATGCAGATAAAGGAACAAGATACTTAAAGATGAGATTTCAAATCAGTCTTTGTGAGATATCGTTGCGGGCCTTTGGCTTGAGTTTCTTCCTTTCTGAAGAGAAGGGGTTGGAACTTGAGGCTCGGTTAGTAGCTGCAGTGGCTTCTGCAGTTCACCATCAGTGTTTGTCTCTCTCAGATGGATTCAGCAGGTCAGCAGGTTTTTGGGAGAGAAAGGTTTCTTATTTCTCACTAATCTGCAGTTACGGCACTTGCAAGTTGCCTGGACTTTTTCAGCAGAAACAGCAGTTGATTTCTTAAAACCTTCCTCTTTGTCTTCCCTTGGCCAAGTACCCTCTCCGATGTTATTTCTCAGAGTTCTTCCTGAGGTTCTGCACACAAAATGGCTGTTTGCAGCCTGTCTTTATATAGTTCAAAAACTTAAAATGGCTGCTATGATGTGACCTGCATAACATGCCAAATCATCGTCCTAATAAGGTAAGTGATAATCCCATTTAGCAATCTGAAGTCCCCTTATCAACTGCAGTGTTCAAAAGGGGCCGAAATTTTCACCCCTTCAGGGAAAGCCATTGTCTGTTTGAGGATTCATTGAATTTCGAAAGACTTTTCATCTCTGGGTAAGTCTTCTCGTAATCCACTCGGAGCCTTCTGGAATCTTGACAACATTGTAGTCAAAAAAAAATGTCAGGTGACTTTTGGCAGCCATCATTAAGGCATTTCCTATTTAAAAAGGAAGATTATCTTTTTTTCACAAAAGCTGTAGTATCACAACTGCATTTTCATGAAACTACATAATAGTTAATGCATGGTGGCTGCTCACACCAAGCATTACTTACGAAGAACTGGTTTCTTTGCAGCTCTCTTTTACTAAGTGTCAAGCTCAGAGACATGGGGCAGGATTTTATGTCTCGCGGGCGGGCGCACGCCTGACCTGATCGGGCATAAAAGTCTGCATCATGATGTCGGGCGAGCATCTTGATATCATCACACACTCACGTGATATTTTGGTCGGCGGGTGCACGTGAGAGTCAGCAGCGCTCCCATCGACAATTAAGAGGCTATTAATCAATTAATTGAAACCTATTTATTGCTGCCCATCCAACCTTACGGTTAACAGGCAGGCGAATTAGCCAGGTGGCTTTTTCATTTTTTAGCAAACCTCATCCACTGGCGAGATGAGGTTCCAACAATTAAATAAAAAATAAATATAAATTTTTGGGCAGAATTTTTATTCTGTTAATGTTATTGTGAGTGAGTGCCATGTCGGGACATTTTTTTCAGATTTTAAAATTCTTTCTTTATTTTTGTTTCTAAAAATGTTCAGCTCCCTGAGGCAGCTTCCTGCCTTCAGGGATTTTCAGTGCATGTTCCCCTGCGCCTGCACTCCACCTGCCTCCACCCTGACAGCGCTGAGCTTATCAGTACGTGTTTCATGCCATTAATTGGCCAGCCTGCGTGAAATTGCAGTTGGAGGCAGATCGTAGGCGGTGGACTGTTTCCTAGTTGCTCCCAGGCCCACCCACCGCACCCATCCAATGACCTGAAAATCCTGCCCACGGGGTCTGGACTTTGAGTTTTGCTAAGTGCACAGACAATAGGAGATGTGACTTCCACAAATGAGCTAGGACTTTTAGGACGGTGGGGTTTCTCTTCCTGCCACCTGGGCGATCTGTGGCCAACACATCACTGCCGAAACTGGCTGCCCTGCAGCCATTTAATTGCATGGAGATGGGACTTCTGCTCCTCAATTAAGAGGAAGTCCTGCCTCAGAGAGCTGCCAGCCAATCTGATTGGCTGGCAGCTCTCTAGTACCAGCAGTACCAGAAGCTGCAGTGGACAGGACTAGAACTGCAAGCAGTGCCCAGAGACTAGGGGGAGAATGTTCCCAGTGTTGGGGGAGGTTGTACGGGGATGAGTGGGGGCGGGCGCGGACCCGATCAGCGCCCCGGATGGGGTTGCGCTGCCTTTTTACATAGGCGGGCCAATTAAGGCCAGCCCAACGTGACATACGCCCAGAAGCACTGTGCGCTCCCTGTGCGGGCGGGGGGTGGTGGGCGTTCCCTGAGTCGGGGCCTGCCTGTAAAAGAATGCAGGAATCTCCCTGAGGCACCCAGATTAGTTTAAGTTTTAACAACTTAAGTAAAGAGAAGAAAAAAATTTGAAGACATGTCCCCTCATTTGACAGTGTCACATGAGCTGGGACATGTCAATGACATATCTTATAAAACATTTTATTCAATTTATAAACACTTTATGAAACCTCATCCCACCCATGGCTGAGGTGCCATGAAAAATGTGAAGGCCGCCTGGGCTCTTTGCCTTAGTTTATTAGTTTAATTAGTTTTTAAATGGCCTTAATAGGCCTTTGACAGTTTAAATGACACACGGTGATGTCGGGACGCACGGCTGACATCACCCCGCACCATTTTATACCTCGGCAAGCGGGCCCTGCCCCCACTCACCGAGCCGAAAATTCTGGCCTAGGTCCCAGGAGTACAGGATCAGGTAAGTGTGGGTGTCTCAGAGTGGGGTGTGGGAGGGGAGACGAGGCCCAGGGAGATGGATAGAGGGGTTTTGAGGAGTTGGTGGAGCGCATACAAACATGCGGATTAGGAGCAGGAGTAGGCCATTTAGCCCCTGAAGTCTGCTCTACTATTCAATAAGATCATGGCTGATCTGACTGAGCCCCCAACTCCACATTCCTTGACACCCTTGTTAGCCAAGAATCTATCTGCCACTGCTTTAAAAATATTCAATGACTCTGCCTTCACTGCTCTCTGGGAAAGAGAGTTCAAAAGACTCATGACGCTCTGAGAGAAAATAATTCTCCTCATCTCTGTCTTAAACGGGAGACCCTTTATTTTGAAACTATGGTTCTATTCTCTCCCACAAGATGAGACATCCTCTCAGCATCCACCATGTCAAATCCCCTCAGAATCTTATATATTTCAATAAGATTACCTTTCAATCTTCAAGGCTTCAATGGATAGAGGCCCAGCCTGTCCGACCTTTTCTCATAACATAACCCTCCCATCCCAGGTACTGAATTGCTTCTAATGTATTTATATCCTTTCTTAATTAGAACCAAAACTGCACACAGTACTCCAGATGTGGTCTCACCAGTGCCCTATACAACTGTAGCAAAACATCTCTACTTTTACATTCCATTCCCCAGGCAATAAACAACAACATTCCATTTGCCTTCCTAATCACTTGCTGTACCTGCATAATAACTTCTTGTGATTCACGTATCAAGACACCCAGATCCCTCTGTACCTCCGAGTTCTGCAATCTCACTCCATTTAAACATATTCTGCTTTTCTATTTTTCCTGTCAAAGTGATCAAGTTCGCCCTTCCTCACATTATACTCCATCTGCCAGATTTTTGTCCATTCACTTAACCTATCCATAATCCCTTATTTGCAGACTCCTGATGCCTTTGTCACAACTTACTTTCCTAACGAGGTTTATAGCATCAAATGAGAAGGGGTGGGGTAGGGGAAGGGAGCCAGACCTTGATGGAGGCCAACCCCTCACCCCTGTTGAGACCTGAGCAGGGCCATTTTCCAGGCTTCTCCTCTGCCCCTGAACTCCTCCTGCTAGCCTGAAAATTGAGGCTGGCTATGAAACTGCCCTTTAGGGGTCATTAATTAGCCACTTAAGAGTCCCAATTGGAGCAAGGTTACACTGGGTAATATTGCTTGCTGTTTTAGCCTTTTAAATGTTAGTCAGCAATCTTCAGCCAGTGATTACATAAAAGTCATTTTTTAAATAAAGCATGTCTTTGCAACAGAAGAAAGTAGATTGTGTAAGCACTTTGCTTGTCGTCATATGCGATTCAATCCATTTGTGTGAAAGCATTCTAAAATGGGGTGAGAACAGAAAACAAACATGTACTTATGTCTCTTGAAATGCTTTCCTACATTTTAAACTTGAGTAAACAACAGGAAAAAGGATGTTGACTGTGAATGTTTCCTGGATGTTTCAGGGAGGCGTGGCATTTTGCTCAAGGAAGTAATGTGAAACACACATCTAACGTTGCATTCTTATAAGTTGTGACTCTTTGTTTGATGAGCTCAGTAGCATATGGATTGCAGCTTCCCCAGTTGTAAAAATGGGCCATCAGGTTCGATAATGGCAAAATATGTCCCTTCAAATTTAGAGAAGTTTTAGATTTGAAGAAATTTCACATCTTGCATGTTTACTTGTGCTTGGTGACCACCCTCACAATTTCAAATGAGCAAGGTAGAATACATGATGGAGCAAGTTATACGTGGTCTGTACAGGGGTGCAGGGTGAATGACCGTTTAATGCCTCTGCTTCTTTTTGTAATGGAAGAAATCAACTTTTGACTAATAGAACTGAACTTAGGTCCAAATGGCAAATGGATTTTGTAGCCAAGCTTCCTCATGAAGATAAGTTTTGCTTATCTTGCATAATATGGGTGGAGGGGCAGGGTAGGGGGAAAATAGGAGGATGAAGCAAACTCTTTCTGCACCATTCAAGTTAAATATATCTCTTGGTCAGCTGTCCAGTTTATGCCATAGTTTGCTGAGATAGCTATAGTAGAAGGATCCAGTACATTCAAGGTTAACCTGGCACTAAGTACAGTACTGCTTATCAATGATGTAAGAAGCCACCTGTCCTAGAGCTTAGGTCAGCAGTCTAGAGCTAGGTAGCAACATGTAAGGACATGCCATGGAGATCTCTCCATACCCGTACCCTCAACTGTAAATATGTACATAATTCAGTAATGTTAATAAAGACTTCTTGATAACTTCTACAAGACTGCTTAATGGTGCCTAAGCAGTACAAATCCTGGGTAGCGACAACCCAACAAAACATAGCAGTAGCTGGAGATCAAAATCCACATCCTCTGTAAAAAGAATGAAGAAATTAAGAAAACGATACCAGCAACGATTTCTGCTCAGGAAAAAACCTCATTCAAGAAGCAGGAAGCTGAGAAAATTCACCAAAAAATCTCCAAAGACAGATGATCCTTACATCAGAAATTAAGGCAGAAGTTAAGCTCAAGTTAAAGTCTCCACTGGATCCCTGTGGAAGCAGCTTCAATAAAGCAGAGCTAGCAGAAAGCAGCCTGCAGGATGAGATACAACCTTTTTAAAATTCCAGGAAAGCCAGGCTGGTGAACTATTTCTTTTAAAAATCAGTCAGACAGAAACCTCAGTTGCACGTTCATTGCTAGCCTGACCTCCGGCTCAGCGCCGCCTCCACATGGCCCTCGAGTCCGGAGCACAGCAAAAGAAAAGAAAACATTGAGTACACAGAAACCCACATTTAAGCGAAAGCCTAAGTACCTCACAAAATTTTTGTCCTTCTGACTAGCAGACTTCTTCCCTCCCGACCTGGATCCAACCCGCAGCAGGCCACTGCCATTCAACTGACCCACAATCACGACCTGACCGCGGCTATTTTGCAGTATCTTCCTCCTCATGACCCGTTGCTGCCATTTGAAAAGAAGCACCAAAAGTGCAAAGTGTGCAAAAATCTTCCCCTCAGCAATACTGGCAGCGCCATTTTGAAATCCTCCGATCTCTTAAACACTTTAAAATTTTTCAACCATGGATCGTTGCCATCCCCAACGTATGTTACCAATGACCCGGACCAATCTCACAATTGGAGTTAAGGAGAAAAAGGCTCCTCAGATGTAGCACAGCTGGAGGAGTAAACAGAAAGTCAGGGGCAGAACACTGCTTTATTCAGTTGAGCCGATTGCAGATGATATCATTGCCAGGCAAGCCATAGATGAATCATCTGTTAAGTTTGAAGATGCTTTAAAATCTTTTGGCCACTTTTTCAACCTGTGATCCAACAAGATCTTGGAACACGTCAAATTTAACAGGAGAGACCAGCAGCCCGGGGAGCTTGTCTATTCCTTTATCAATTACCTCTGTCACATGGCAGAAGGATGCAAATACGGAGAACTGAAATCAGAACTCATCTGAGACAGAATCGTGGTGGGTGCCATGGATGAATCACTCTCTGACCTTCTCCAAGCCAAGGAAGACCACCTATCGACAAGGCTGTCCTGCTAGTCAGGCTGTCCAAGCTGTGAGACAAACATCGGACCATTCTTAGACGTGAGAGTGCTTCATGGGGGAGAAGCCACACCTTGGTCCACCACATCCGGCCACAGCAGCATAGAGACTGTCTGAGCCAGGGTAAGCCAACCTGCAATTGCCCTGCCAAATGACTGTGCCAGTGTTGCAGGGAAAAGTGCACCCACAGGGAGGACCAATGTCTGGCTAGTGCTGCTAAATACTTCCACTGTCACAAACGGAAACGCTTCAGGCCATGCCAGTCCTGCCTCCCGCACCATGCAGACAATCCGAGAGCCATCCACGAAGTTGGGGCCACCGACCCAGAAGATACACAGCTCTTCTTCCTGGGTGACATCAGATGATGTGGCTCTTCCTTCTGGAACATGGACATCTCAGTAAATGGCCTTCTAACCAATTTTAAGTTAGATTCCGACAGCGGAGTGACCGTCTTAACGGATGAACACCCGTGGCTCCAAGGCCCCTGAATCCAAACCAAACACACCCTAATCTCCAGTGCAGGGGGTAGACCAAATCCCAATCATTGAAATGATTCAGGAGCCATTAAAGTACAGCAGCAAACAGATCACTGAAGTTAGGTAAGTTGTGCAACATCAGCCCTGCCCTTTTCATTCCTCAGTAGAAACACCTGCATAGCTCTCGACATGTTTCAACCGGCAGAAGATGTGAAGATAACCACGGTCCCACGCAGCCATTGACATGTCCTCCCGAAAACCCAACTACGAAGCATCAACCCAGTGTTGACTTTGTTTATAACCTCTGTTCCCTTTTTGCAGTGCAAGTCTGTTCTTCTCCTTTTCATATCCCTGAACCGAACCAAGGGCCAGACCAACCCACAGCGTAGAAGGTTACCACAGCAGCCCCAGCGGAGGTGACGCCAGAGCCAGAACGACTTCCAGAAGAGCCCCTGTCTCCACCAACGACCACAGTGCTGTTGGTTGAGATGATGATCTACACACGGCCCCAGCAACTTCTAGCCAGTGTGATGAAAATACAAAGTCCACTGGAACCAGGTAGCAGCCGGATGCAAACACTACTCAACAAAGGTGAGCTGCTTCTACAATCTTCCATCTACAAGACAGCTCCCCCTCAATCCCAGAAGCCTTGTAGACACTGGAAAAGATGAAAGAAGAAGAAGGGACAAAACTGACAACCGGACAGATACCACTCTTGTTCTTCCAAAAAGAAATGACCACCATTCAAGGTACCAGAGTACTGCCTCAGCACTCCGACCGACCAAGTGTGGTGCAATACTCGCTAACGGACAAAGCACATGAAGCCATGCCTGCACTGGGCTCCACCCAACGATCCTTCACCAAGATCAACAGCCCCTAGATCCTACCACTCCCCTGACCGGATGACAAATGCGACATGGCAGGGCTCCATACCATCTCAAACCCTGATTTCAAAGACTTGAAAGGAGGAGATGGGGTAGCATGAACTCTGTTAATGCATGCTGTTAATGTTGTAATATTAATCACTAAGTAGTTTAGAGTTACAGTTATATTTCCAACACTGAAGTTAAGTAACAAGCCTTATGACAATACAAGACTTGATTCAAATTGTAAGTAACTATTCTCAGTCCAAATTTAGGGGATAAAGACTTAGGGGAAGATGTACATTAAGGATCCAGTACATTAAGGATTAACCTGGGACTGAATACAGTACTGCCCACCAGTGATGTAAGGAGGCATCTGACCTAGAGCTTAGGTCAGCAGTCTGGAGCTAGTTAACAACATGTAAGGACATGCCAAGGAGTCCCCTCCATACCTCTACCCTCTATTGTAAATACATACATATTTCAGTAATGGTAATAGAGGTATCTTGATAACTTCTACAAGACTGCTTAATGGTGTTTAAGCAGTACAACCATGGGTAGCGACAACCCAACAAAACAATTGCTAGCGATTAGAACTGTATCACCCATTGAGCAAAGGCCCGAGGAGAGAAAAAGAATGTTGATCAAAAATAATATACGTTGTATAAAATATTTTACATTTGTATTTCAAAATCACTATCCTATTAAACAAAGTGGGGGAAATAAGTTGGGAAAGTGGGTTTACAAAATATGAATCTTGCAGAAAGGTCCTCTCATTGCTGGACTAAACTGATGTGCTGTGGGGTTAGCACTTCATTCCCTAGTTATACAGTACTTTAGTTTTGACCATGTGGTTTTCGTATTGCATTGAAGTATTGTGATACCTGTGATGAAGGAATTTTTTCCGTTTGTTTAGTGTGTTACTAGTCACTGCTCATAGCGATCAGCCAGATTTATGGATTAAATTCTTAGCCAAAACTATTCATGTTTAGCATACTTTTATTCCATCAATTTATGCTACAGCCATTGCTTCAATCTACAATCTGACATCAGAACAAAGCTGAGTAAGACTCCCTGGAGGAGTCTTAACTTCATTCAGATGTCAGGTTGAATCTGATTTGGAGTCATTTTGGTGCTTTGCACTTAATTCACACTGCACACTTAGTGTCAGTGGAAAACTGTTTTGGCTTCTCACTTCCGCTAAATTTGTGGTGTGTGGTTGCTTAGTGCTTGTTGGGAGGCAGGAAAAATCATTTGTTAAGGGGGAGAAGGAAGAATGCAAATGTAATGGGATTGCTTGCTTCAGTGTTGTGCACTAGCACTTCAGTTGAACAGTGCTAAGTGCTGGCAATTATACATTTGAATTTAAGTTTTCGACATTCTGTAACATTTTAAGACCTACTTTTTTATCAGTATCAATGAAGTTGACGCATCCCACGGGGGAGCACCTTGGATGCTATGTCGACAGTTTTAGTGGTACAAGAAATGTTCACTGATCAGCTGTTTAAATAATCACTTTGCTGCTGAACTGCTCAGTTGCCACCTTCAGATGTCATGATCGTTAAACTGTCAGGGTTACTTAGGGACCTACCCGATTTTTTCATTATAGCTGACTTTCACTATAGTACTTAGTAGGATAATTTCAGCAAACCTGTGTTTCCAGCATTGGCAGACAGTGCAAGCCAAGGAATACAGCAGATCTGTATTCCACACAATTCTTCACTGTAACTTCATGGCTTGATATATCCCTCATTCTGCCATTACAATCAAACCACTTGAGAAACCCTGGTTCAGTAAGGAGTATAGAAAGGTGTGCCAGGAGAATCCAGGTGTAACTAAAAATGAGGTACCAACCTCATGAAGCAACAACACAGGACTACATGCATGCTAAACAGCAGAAAGCTCATGCTATAGACAGAGCTAAGCAATCCCACATCCAGCCGACCAGATCAGGGCTCTGCAGTCTAGCCACATTGAGCAGTGAAAGGTAGCAAGCAATCGTACAACTAATGGGAGGAGGAGGCTGAACGAGCATCCCATCCTAAATGATGGGGTAGCTCATCATGTCAATACAAAGACAAGGCTGAAGTATTTTCAGCCCATTTCAGCTAAAAGTAATGAATGAATGATCCATCTTTGCCTCTTCTGACCAGCTGGTTAGAAGGCCTGCCTCTGTTTACTGGGACAGTGGCCTAGTTGCGTTCACGGGTTGTTAAGCCCTCTAATTCTCAGATCTCCTGAGTTCCTCAGGGTAGTGTCCTAGGCCCAGCCATCTTCAGCTGCTATATCAATGACCTTCCTTCCATCATAAGGTCAGAAGTGGGGATGTTCGCTGATGATTGCATGATGTTCAGCACCATTTGCAACTCCTCAGGTACTGAAGCAGTCCATGTCCAAATGCGGGAAGATCTGGACAACATTCAGGCTTGGGCTGATAAGTTACAAGTTATATTCGCACCACAGAAGTGCCAGGCAATGACCATTTCCAACAAGGGTGGGATTTTCAGATACAGTCACGGGCGGGACCCACCGCGGGTGAGGCAGCACCCCAGCCAGAAGCCCATTGACTTGCGGCGGGATCGGAAGATTGAGGTGGCAGGCGGGTGCAGAAAATCCCGCCCCAAGAATCTAACCGCCCCCCCCTTGACATTCAATGGCATTACCACCGCTGAATCCCCCCACTATCTGGATTTGGAGGTTACCATTGGCCAGAAACTGAACTGGACAAGCCATATAAATACTTTGGCTATAAGAGCAGATCAGAGGTTGGGAATTCTGCAACGAGTAACTCACCTCCTGACTCCCCAAAGCCTGTCTGCCATCTACAATGCACAAGTCAGGAGTGTGATGGAATACTCTCCACTTGTGTGGATGAGTGCAAATCCAACAATACTCAAGAAGCTCGACATCATCCAGGACAAAGCAGCCTGCTTGATTGGCACACCATCCACCACCTCCAACATTGACTCCCTCCACCACTGACGCACAGTGGCAGCAGTGTGTACTATCTATAAGATGCACTGCAGCAACTCACCAAGACTCCTTGGGCAACACCTTCCAAACCCGAACCCTCTACCATCTAGAAGGACAAGGGCAACAGATGCATGGCAACACCACCACCTTGGAAGTGGTGAAGTTCCTCTCCAAGCCACATAGCATCCTGACATGGAATTATATAGCTGTTCCTTCACTGTCACTGGGTTAAAATCCTGGAACTCCCTCCCAAATAGCACTGTAGGTGTACCTACATCACATGGACTGCAGCGGTTCAAGAAAATCAGCCAACACCATCTTCTCAAGGGCAATTAGGGATGGGCAATAAATGCTGGCTCAGCCAGCATCATCCACATCCTGTGAATGAATTAAAAATAAATCCCCCATGCCCCCCATATCTCCCATGCCCCATTCATATCTCCCTGGCGAGCTGTTAAGTGTTTCAAGGTGGGCCTTCACCCCCATTTGGGGAGGTAGTCCCACCTTCAAGAAAACACTTGCCAGTCTTCAGCCACTTTGAGACACTCCACATGAGATCAGGAAAACAGCTGAGGACACTCAATGTGGCAAAGGCTGTGGGCCGCAACAACACCCTGGCTGTTATATTGAAGACTTGTGTTCCAGAATTAGCTGTGCCTCTAGCCAAGCTGTTCCAGTACAGCTACAGCACTAGCATCTACCTGACAAAGTGGAAAATTGTTGAAGTAAGTACTAGAAATCTGAATAAAAACAGAAACTGCTGGACATACTCAGCTGCCTGGCAACATCTGTGGAGAGAGAGAAACAGTTAACATTTCAGGTCATATGAAATCTGCTAAGTATTTCCAGCATTTTCAGGTTTTATTACCATCTGGGACAAAGCTTGATTGGTACTTCCTCTACCACTGCCGCCAAGTGGCAGAAGTGTGTACCATCTGCATGATTCACTTCAGCAACTCTCCAAGGCTTCCTTTGATAGCACCTCCAAAATCTATGAGCTCTACCACCTTGAAGAACAAAAATAAGGCATGAGAACATCACAATGTGCAAGTTGTCCTCAAAGTCACACACACTGATGACTTCAAGCTATATCGTTGTTACCTCATTGTCACTGGGTCAAAACCCTGAAACTTTGTTCCTGTCAGCACTGTAGGTGTACCTCTGCCACATGGCTTCCAGGTGTTCAATGAGGCAGCTCACTACTACCTTCTCAATGGACAGTAAATATTGGTCTTGTCAGTAATGCCCACATACCGTGAATGATTTTTAAAAAGTTAAAAATACTGCAGGGCTCAAGATTGGGAATACTGACTAACTTAATTTACCTGAATATCTCTTGGCCGCTTTGCTAAATGGATGCATGTAATGACAACACTAATCCTGAGTAGAATTGAAATGATTGCGTAATTCCCCTGTCAATCACTCCTGGAGCCCACTTTCCTGTAGATGACTGGGGTTGATTTTATGCACATATTTTACATTGTGTAACTCCAATATCTTGCAGGACAGATAATTGTGCTTTAATTGATACATTGTTACTGCTTTTGTCATGAGTTCTGAATGTTGTAGTTTGTAGAGGCTCTTTATAGCAAAACGTCTGGAGACTTTTGCTCAGATTTTTGTCCCTGGGTCAGGTGTGCCGAGTCGGGAGATTTCCTGGCTCGGTGAACCTGACATTTAAAAGTGGTCACCTGCAGGTTGGATTTTCAGTAGGAGGTTGGGGGGAAGGTGAACTGAGACAGGAGTTGGGACGGGTGACCCTAGAATGAATGTGGAGGCTGCCAGGTGCACAAGGCCTACCTCTGTGCTCCAGCACTGTGTTTAAAAAAAAACTAAAAATACCCCTCCAGCTCTCACCTCTCACCACCCCCTCACATATTCCCTATGCCCCATCCATGCCAACCTATACCAACCCATAACTCCCACCTACTGCCATGACCCCTCATACTGCTTATGCCAGCCCTTACCCTCCACCCATACCCCATGGCCCCTCACCCACTATGCCAGCCCACGTCCCTCTACCCAGACCCCACAGCCCCTCATACCCCCCTGCCAGTCCATACCCTCTACCCACCCCCCAATGGCTCTTCATACCCCCATGCCAACTTAGTGCCAACTCACCACCCTTTGTCCTTACCCCTTCCATGCCAGCTCCAGAGACCTTGAAACCTTTGGCACTTCCTGGAGAGCTGGACAGTTCTTTGCCAGTTTGACTGTTCCTGGACAGCGTGACAATTCCTGGACAGCTTGACAGTTCTAATGTGTTTGTGCGTAAAAAGTGCATAATCATGTTTAATTCTAAAAATCTCAAAGGGTGCGTTACCTCTCCTGAAGGGTTTGTTACCTCTCCCAAAGCAGTCTGAGGACCGTATCCAAAAGGGTACATTATCTCTCCAAAGGGGTACCCTAGCTATCCAAAGAATCCATGAAGTTCAAACCTCCTCTTACCTGGTTTGCTCTGTGCACTCTGGGATTCACGCACCTAGGGTTCAAAAATCGTAAGTCAGTGGAGGCAGCTGGTGATTTAAATGGCCAGCTGCTCTTGCGAATCGCATATATATGAATTCTGGCCCGACTCCAGTCCCCCCCCCGCAAAGATCAGAAATGCCCGGTTTGGGGGTGAGACAGAATTTTCACCTGTTTCTGGGATTTTCACAATGATGGAGAGGCTCTCCATCCTGGTGAAAATCTGGGTCTTTATTTAATCTGCTGTTAGCTTGCTGAATAAATAAATAAAACGGACCATTGGCTATGAGTCATGCAGTAAGCCCTGCTTCGCTTCCAAATCACTGCCTGACCCAATGGTGTCATTAGACACTCTGGGCCAAATTTTGTACCCACTAAGGTGGTGAGATGTAAAATTAAGCACAATGCAACAGACACCGCTCTGGTGTCTGCCCGTTTTGCCCTGCTGCAGTATTATCCCTGGTGTGGGAGGCGTATGTGGCCTGCCCATCTGTGGGCTAATTAGGCCCTTAAGTGGCCAATTAATGGCCATTTCAGGGTCTCTTCTGGCCCCCTGCTGATATTTTTCCCATGATGGGTGCTGCTGAGACTGCTGGAGCTTCTGGCCAATCAAAATGGCTGGCAGCTCTCGAGTGTGGAACTTCCTCCCACTGAGGGACTGAAGTCCTGCTCTTATTTTGTTTAGCTAGCCCCGAGCATGTCCTAGCTGAGGGGTGCGCATCTTTCTGGCATGACCACCACCACCCCCCATCCCTCCCATAAAATCCAGCCCATTAACTCTGTTTCTCTCTGCACAGATGTAGCCAGACCTGCTGAGCATTCCCAGTATTTTCTGTTTGTATTTGAGTATTGGATCCAGTGTCCTTGGTTTGCTGGGGCTAAAGGATCTGGGTTGCATGCTTTATTCGAGGCGACTGCATTGGCATAGAGACAGAGAACATCAGGAGGTTGTTAGAATAAACACATGCTGTTTATTTACAATCTAATTCTACAACTGTACTTATGTATTCACAACATAAAAACTCTGTCTTCACTCCTCGGTGACTAACCCAAGACACTCTCACATAGAGGTAGCTCATGCTACTCTGCTATTGGACAATAAGATCATGTGACCTTACATTACAATACTTGTTTTAAAGGTATATTACATCTCAATTTACTACATTGAGATTTCCAGCAGTCACAGTATTTTGCATTTTGACAAACTTTAATATGGTTTAAAAAAAACCCATTGTGCTGATTGTACTGGAATCTGGCCCTTCACATGAAAGCGCCAATGCTACCGGATCAAAATAATGAGGATGGGGTGTTTTTGACGATTGCAGTTGTTTGAGAATGGCTTTTGAGTTGATTTCCTTTTGCATACGGGCACTTGTAGGGATGTTTTAAATATTAAAATATGTTTTATTTGCCAAGAAACTGACTGGTGTACATCGATGAAACAAGCAAAAGGTTTAGTATAGACTTTTTAAAAAATCATTTTCAGTGATTTTAAAATGAGGTTACTTGCAGGTGGATGACGAGATTTATTAAAAATAGTCATTTGTGATAACTCTATAAAATTGTACTGGGTTACCACTTATTAATACATCAGTGAATATATTTTAATGTGGAAGAAAATAAAACAAACATGCTCTATTATGTTGCCTTATTGTTCTGGTTCTTGGAAGATTTTACTTTTGAACATACAAATGTGTTTGGGTAGAAATTTGAAGCTCACCTTTTCCAGAACCGCTTCATCCAATTTAGGGTTACGGGCAATGGGCATGAGGCTGAGTACACCAACCCATCACAAGGCACACATTCACAAACACTGGGGTCAATTTACTGTAGCCAGTGTATCTAACCAGCACATCTTTGGACAGTGAGAAGAAACCAGAGCACTTGGAGGAAACGCACACAGACACAGGGAGAACATGTAAACTCCGCACAGACAAACACTCGAGGTCAGGATCGAACCCAGCTCTCTAGATCTATGAGAAAGCAGCGCTAACCACTGTGCCACCTGAAACTTGAAACTGCACTTACAAATTACAGCACAATTTGTGTCCAATCTTTTGATCGTGCCTAAAGTGGAAACTCTGTCCAATTCATTATCTAAACCACTGGATACTCATATCAGATGAGTACAAAGTTAACAAACGCGTCACGTATAGATCTTTAGTTAGTTTACTCCACGGTGATGTGTATATGCTTTAAATAAATATATTTTCCATAATATAACTCTGCATTATTGTTCTTTAAATTTTGAATGTTGAGAAGTACAATAGCAAACATCACAAATCGTAACTACTTACCAGTACAGTGGTAAGCCCTGCTTTGCCACCAACTCGCTGGCTGACACAGTGATGTCAATAGACACTCTCTGGGCTGAATTTTAGTCCTGCTAGGGATGTTGGGGTGTAAAATTAAGTGCAATGCCATAGGCACCATTCTGGTGTCTACCCATTTGCCCTGCTGCAATTTTATGCATGGTGTGGGCGGCATGTGCCCATCTGTGGGCCAATTAGGTCCTTAAGTGGCTAATTAATGGCCACCTCAGGACCTCTTCCAACCCCAGCTGACATTTTTCTCACGACGAAGGGTTTGTTCCTCCTTTATGGGCCCTCTGCCCCCTGGTCTAGCCCCTGTTACATTGGGGTACAGCTCCAGCTCCATTGGAAACTGGATGCAGTCCCAGCAGTGGCCACCATTCCTGCTCCCATTTGATGAGCCAGCAGACTTTAGAGTCGGGACTCCCCAAATGGGAGCAGAAGGCCTGCCTTGAGCACTTAACAACCCGCCAGGGAGATATGAATGGTAATCTGAGATGTAAGGGCTAGAGGGCCTAAATTTAAAATTTGTTTTTACTACAGCCCAATAAAAATGTCCATTATTCCAGACCCTATAAAGTATCAAAAGCAGAAAATACAAGCTCTATCTTGTGTAAATAAACATTGGCCAGGATTTTTGGGTCAGCGAGCAGTGGCGGAGCCCGCTCGCCGGCACGTAAAATGATGCGTAAAATGATTCAGACCTTGAGTTTGGCGGGCGCACATTGGAGCCGGCTACATGCCTGTTGAACTCTCAAAGGCCGATACAGGCCATTTAAACACCAATTAAGCTAATTAACTGAGCTGCCTGTCCAGCCTTAAGGTTGGCCGGCAGTCGAAGAGCCGATGCAGCCTTCGCATTTATCATGAAACCGCATCCGTGGGCGGGATGAGGTTTCATGAAGGCTTTTAAAGTTTAATACAAATTTTTAATAAAATTCATTGACATGTCCCAGCTCATGTGACACTGTCACATGAGGGGACGTGTCTTAAAAAATATTTTTCTGTAATAAAATTTTTAAATATCAAACTAATCTCCCTGAGGCAGCTCTGTGCCTCGGCGATTTCTGTGCTCTTTCACACGCATGCGTGAAAGAGCGCAGGCCCCGACGCAGCCTACTACTCTACCCACACAGGGAGCACACAGTGCTTCCGGGTGCATGTCATGCCGGGCGGGCCTTAATTGCCCCGTCCATGTAAAATAGCGGTGTGCGGCCAATTGCGGGAGCTCTTTAAAAATGGCGGCTGGGACCCCATTCCTGGGATTTCTGATTTTCAGGAGTGCCTTTTAAGGGTGGGGATTGGTTCAGGTTAAAAGCCCACACCCTGCACTCCCGACCTGGCCAGCTCCAATGTGGCATGTCCTGGTCCCCTGCAATTTTCATGCAGTTTGGCCATTTTTTAAAAGGGCAAGATTTTCACTTCGATGCGCGGGCGTGGCAGGTGTGCCCGGGAACGGCTTCATGCCCGCTCCCATCCAACTCCCCCGATGAAGAGAAAATCCTCCCCATTGTGAAATTGACAGAAGAGATCAGAGAGCCAGAACTGTCAATCAAACAATCTGGGGCTTGGGTGTTTCTACAGGCTAATGGATTTCTGGACTCTCAGCAAAGCCTCATTATCTATTCTTGTTTCAGAACTCAGACATCCATTAGAGAACTGAAACACCTGAGCCCGAGAGAAAACATAACTTTCCAATTTCTTAAACAAAAAAAAAAGCAATCAATGAATGACTTTTTTTTAAAGCTCTCTGCTGTCTCTATAGTGTTTTTTGATTCTATAAAGTGTATAGTGGGTGAATGGGCATGGTAGTGCCATAGCATAGAATGGAGAGCATGAGGTGCACCAGGGGTTGTTTGGGGGAATATATTGGCAAAGGAGGCATAAGGGCAGTAGGTGATGTTTGTGAAGCATTGCATGGCATGGGAGCATGAAGAGGACCTTTTGAACTTATTTTTCAAAAGGTCCTCCCATACGGACTGTGGTTCATGACACCTCTGAGGTGCTGTGAACCACAACCCTTTGAGCAGGATTTTACATTCTTCAGGCGGGCAGGCACCTGACCCGATTGGGCGTAAAATCACGCGCGATGAAGTCAGCGAGCGTCCTGACATGATCGCGCACTCTTGTGATCTTTCAGTTGGCAGGCATGTGCGAGAGTCGGCAGTGCACCCGCCAGCAATTAAGAGGCCTATTAAAGCTCTTAAACAATTAATTAAGTTGTATTTTTCACTGCTTGCTCAACCATTCGGTTGGCGGGTGGGCAAATAGGCCAGGCGGTCTTTGCATTTTTTATGAAACCACATTCAAGGGCAGGATGAGGTTTCCAACAATAAGTAAAAAACATAAAAAAAAATTTCTGCTTCATTTTAAACATTTCCCTCTTCATGTGACTGAGGAGACATGTCAGTTATTAAATCTTTATTTTCCTTTGTCCAAATCTTCAACTTCCTGAGGCAGCTCTGTGCCGTCAGGGAGCTGTCAGCGCACACTTCCCCGCGCATGCGCAGACTTCCACACTTGTCCTCTTCCTGCCCCCACCCTGGCAGTGCTGAGCATTTCAGCACACCTTCTGAGCAGCCAATGTGAAATTGTGGTCAGGGTCTGACCGCAGGTGACGGTCCGTTTTGTGGCCGTAGCCGGGCACACCTGCCACACCCACCCATCGAAGTGAAAATCTTGCCCTTTTTAAAAAATGGCCAAACTGCATGAAAATTGCAGGGGACCAGGACATGCCACATTGGAGCTGGCCAGGTCGGGAGTGCAGGGTGTGGGCTTTTGACCTGAACCAACCCCCACCCTTAAAAGGCACTCCTGAAAATCAGAAATCCCAGGAATGGGGTCCCAGCCGCCATTTTTAAAGGGCTCCCGCATCAACCCGACTTAGCGAAAATCCAGTCCAGTGTACTTCCTTAAGACTTTAGAGTACAGAAATTGTATCCATTGATGAATACACAAATATGTGTTTTATATCTCTATTTTAAAGATAGGAAATAACTGATATCTGCCACTGCAACCATTCAAATGGACTGTTTGGTTCTTAGAGACTTTTTTTAAAAAGCTTTCTTTTGCATACCTTAGTGTTACTATAGGGTTCCTTGCTTCAATAAAATGTATAGTGATTGGGCATGGAAGAGCCATAGCTTGTCATGGGGGGCTTGGGCTATAGGAGGGCTGGTGGTGTGCATGAGGTGGCATGGATGGGGTATGGGGAGTGTTTGCGGGGTGGAGTAAGGGTTGGTGGGCCATGTGTTTTAATTTTAACTGGGACGAAGTCCCACAGTACCAAGGCAGGCCTTTTAAACAGCCCGCTTCAGTATCTGGCAGCCCCTGTGGCTGCCTCCTAATTTGTTTCCCATTTCAGTTGGCTCGACTGGAGCCTGCATCCAACCTCCAAAATGAAAACCCTGTGCTGCAGGCACTTTCTCCTGAGGTGGCGGACTGAGCTGGAAATTTTTGCTGTGTGCCTAGAGGATGAAAATCTAGCCCACTATAGTAGTATTAAATAACAAAGCGGTAACTGGAGAAGGATATAGCAGTTACTTAAAGCTTTTGCTAACAATTTAATTTATAAGACAATTTAGCGAATCATTATCTAAACAACATTTAAGGAATATCTTTGGAATTCTGTTATGCGTGAGAGATCCATTTTGCGTAAAATAAATGAAGTTAAGTTTTCACACACAAAAACAAAAATTGCTGGAAAAGTTCAGCAGGGCTGGCAGCATCTGTGGAGAGAAAGACAGAGTTAACGTTTCGAATCCGTATGACTCTTCAGAACTAAAGAGAAGTAGAAATATATACTGTTTAAGGCGGGTAGGACAGGTGAAGCTGGATAGAAGGCTAGTGATAGGTGGAAGCAATCTCAGATTTCCAACATCCGCAGTATTTTATTTTTAAGTTAAGTTTTCAGTTGTGTTGTATAGAAATACTAAGGTACGTTGACACTTTGAGTGATGGTATTGCAAAATGTGACATCCAGAATTTGATTTGGCATTTCAAATGGTGAATTAATGAATGTTGGCAAATTACTGTAAAGTAAACATACTTGAAAGGAGTAGTAAGAGGCTTGCACTACCGTTTTCATTCCTGGTGTTCCCTGACTGGTGTGTGCCCAAGGTGCACCCCTAATGATGGTGTATAATGAGGTGACTTACTGGAGAATGCAGGATCTGAGCTAGTGATCACTGAAAAGGACATCCTAGGGCTTACTCCAGAATACTGGGCACCTGGAATTTTGGCACTGTTGAGTAAAAAGTAAACTGCAAATTCAGAATTTTATTTCAACTGGTGAGTTAGACTGGATACAGTTCAGTTGTACTTATAGCACTTGCGAGTTAATTGGGTCCTTGCAGTTGTAGGTTAAATTCAAAAACTTTCCAATGTGTATCGCCTGTTGCTTATTTGCATAAAATTTCAAGTTCAGAACAATAAACAACTAATTATGCACACAAATGTCTTTAATTACAGCATTCCCATGCGATCTCAATCACTAGACAGATTAAAATATCCATGTATAATTCCAAAGATAAGCTACTATGTTCATCTTTTAAAACACTTTCAACGATGAATGGGCATTGGCTGACTCCATTATTCTCACATTGGCAGTATCTTTTTCATCATTGAATGAAGAGCTTTCACAACATTTACACAGTCATAAAATAATGTACAGTGACATTTTGAAGTTAGAAATTTCTGTTTATCACACATATATGAGTTATCTATGAATTGCTGGTGCTTATCTTATGAAACAGATGCTGGCAAAAGATAAAATACTGTAGATGCTGGAAATCTTAAAAAAAAAAGAAAATGCTGGAAATACTCAGAGTGTTAGGCAGCACCAGTGAAGAGAGACAGAGGCAGAGTTAATGGGCAGGATTTTTTGGATGGCAGGGTTTCTTGTCCTATCACCTGAAGAGTCGGCAGGGAATGCATCCCCTCTGATCAAAACCAGCCCTGCTGCCATTGGCTGGAAGCAGGATTTCTGCCCCCATCTGCAGAGGAAGTTCTGTCTCTGAGAGCTGCTGGCTATCTGATTGACTGGCAGCTCTGTAGTCCCAGGATCACCACCGGGAGCAGGGGCCATTGCTGGGACTACAAGCAGTTCCATCTGTCTAAGTGCCATAGCCCACAGGTCCAGCTAGGTATGGGGTCTCATGGTGGGGCAGGAGGATGGGGCGGGGAAGGTCCCTGGTGGTAGTGAGAGGAGGGTGGGATGTTGTGATAGTGAGGCCAGATGGACGAGGGAGCAGACCCAGGGCGTGTTGTAGAGTTTTGGTTACAGTTTGGTAAGCCTGAAGAAGTCTTCGTAGTCACGCATCGGTTAACTGTAAGCCTTTATTGAGTCTTACAGCTATTTACAAACATACAGTAAGCATACAGCTAGGAGCTGTCTCCATACTTGCTGGTACATCAGGCTCTGTCCAACACTTGGCTGACCCTGGGTACAGGTTATATGCTCTCTTACATCCCTGTGTGGGTGATACTTCGTCTCACATGAACCTGATATGTGCCAGATTCTTATATGACACGGAGGAGGGGTGGAGCTGCTCGACCTGGAAAAGGGGCCAGTGATAGAGATGCGGGTGCCCCCCCGCCCCACCTCCCCACCCAAGCCCACCCTTGTTCCTGAGCAGGGTGATTTACCAGGCTTCCACACCCCACCCCACCCTGAACTCCTTCCGGCAGCCTCAAATTGTGGCTGGGGGGAAAGCTGCGCTTAAGTGGCCACTTAAGGGCCCAGTTAGGGTGATGATGGGCCAGCGGGCTGCTTCACCTCCTCCCTGTAAAATTGCGGACAGGGAGGAAGGCAGCGTGAAGACCACCTGGGGAATTTTAGGTGAACCTTCACCTGCAAACTCATCAATGGGGGAACCATAAAATTCTGCCAAATATTTCACGCCGGTGACCTTTCATAAGACAGAGGCAAGCCAAAAGGGAGTGATCAGCAACCAATGATGAAGCTGAAGGAAATTGTAGAGTTTAGCTGAGGGAAAGCCATGAGCGATTTTAGATGAGGGGGATTTTAAATGTTATGTATTAGAGGATCAGGACAAGGATATTGGAGCAGAGTTTTAGATATGTTGAAATTTATGGATTGTTACAATTCCCGTAAAGACCGATAACCTTCAAAAAGATATCTTCTAGTGGCTGACTGAAAGAATCACATGATAAGATTTCAAGTTTTAAGACTTTTACTGTAACAAACTAAAAGCAACATTGAAAAAAAACAATAATTCAGCAATCAATTATGCTCTGAACTGCAAAAAAGTTTCCCAATTTAACTTTTAAAACGACTGAGAATCCTTGTCCATGTTTATACTTTACTCTATCCCTTAAGTGGAACTTCATTTTCCAGGAACCAGCCCAAAGCTATTCTCAGCTTCCGATGGCTTATTCCCTTTTTCATTTCCAACTGGGTAACTTCTAATCCCTGAGCTAACTTTCATGGTGAGGGTTACATTGATGATCCCTCCCTCTAGCTAAAGCTAGGCCAATCTTGCAGCTTTGATTAAATCCTCAGGAACTTGGTTTCTTCCATCTGAGCTCGAACTTCCGCCCTCATTCTGCTTGATGAACGATAGAGACTGGCTGCCTTTATGTCTGTCAGATTCTTGCAGGCTGACCTGTATGTGAGGTTCAGGGATATCTTAAGAAACCTGTAAACCAATACTACAATGACTCGGTATGGACAATTCCCCTCTGAAAGCCCATCTCCAAGGCAAAACATGGACCTTGTATCCAGGTAGAAATACTGATTAACTGTCTTCTAAAGCCCCCAAATTCAGTCTTGTATCTTGAAATGAAACAGACGGTTTAAAGTATAATCCTTTATAAAACCTGACATTCTAAAAATCTCCTGTGGGCTAGATTTTCATTCTTCAGGTGGGTAGCAGGAGTTGGGAAAATTTCATAGCTGTTTCAGTACTCAAATGAATTTCTAGGCCTAGTCATCCATTAGAGTACTGAAACACCTGAACCCCAGGGAAAACATTGATTGACAACTGTGGCACACTGATCACTTCTGTCAATTGCACTATGTATATTTGCACATGATAATGCAGTTTTAAGTGCTTGCAGTTTCAGCTGTTGGTACTTTAAGAGATCTGGATGATTGACACTTTTATTGGGCTGTAGTAAAAGGTTATTTTCAAGAAAGTAAAACGTTATCAAGAATGTCTTTTTTAAAGCTTTTTTATACATCCTATTGCCATTATTTGATACAGCGCCACACACAGACTTGTGAGCAAAGCTATGGCTCATGGAAAAAAAGATAAAGTAGCAACAGGGATACAAAATTGGCTGAGTGACAGGAAACAGCGAGTAGTAGTTAATGGACTTTTTTGGGCTGGAGGAGAGTTTTCGGGGAGTTCCCCAGGGGTTACTGTTTGGACCCTTTTCTTGGGGCAGAATCTTCTGTTCGGCATGCAGAAGTGAGCCCGTTCCGACATCATCGCGCGTCATTCCAACCTTCAGTTCGGCTGGCGTGCACCTGAGTCGGCTGTGCACCCGCCGAACTGTCAAAGGCCTGTTAAGTCCATTAATAAACTAATTAAAGTGCTTGTCAAAGCTGCCTGTCCAACTTTAAGGTGGCCGGGCAGGCGAAGAGCCCAGACAGCCTTCGTATTTTTCATGGAACCTCATCCACGGGCAGGATGAGGTTTCATGAAGGGTTTATTATTTTGATTAAATGTTTAATGAAAATTCATAAACATGGCCCAGCTCAATGAGGGGACCTGTCTGAATAATTTTATTTTTTTATTTTTCACACCTTCATGACTTTTAATCTCCCTGAGGCACGGAGCTGCCTCAGGGAGATTCCTGCGCTCTTTAGCGCGCATGCACGAAAGAGTGCAGGCCCCGACTCTCCCTCCTCCCACTGCCCGCACAGGTAGCGCTGAGTGCTTCCAAGTGTGCATCATGCTGGGCGGTCCTTAATTGGCCCGCTCACCTAAAATGTCAGCGTGCAGCCGATCGCGGACGACGATTGGCTACGCGCCCGTCTGCGCCCACTCCCGTCCAATTCGCTGACAGAGAGAAAATATGAATGACCTAGTGATTGGTGTACAGCGCACAATTTCAAAATTTGTGGATGATACAAAACTTGTAAGCATTGTGAACTGTAAGGATGATAGTATAGAACTTCAGACAAGTTGGCGGAATGGGAGAATAGTTGGCAGATGAAGTTCAATTCAGAGAAATGTGAAGCAATTCATTTTGGTAGTAAGAATGTGGAGAGGAAATATAAATGAAGGGTACAACTCTAAAAGGGTTGTAGGAACAGAGGGAGCTGCATGTATTTGTGCATATGTCATTCAAGGTGGCAGGACAGATTGAGAGAGCAGTTAACAATGCATACAATATCACTATAGGCTTTATTAATTTGGGCATACAGTACAAGAGCAAGGTGGTTATAAAGAATAAAAGTAAAATACTGCGGACACTGGAAATCTGAAACAAAAACAGAAAATGCTGGAAAAACTCAGCAGGTCTAACAGCATCTGTGGAGAGAAAAAAAAGAGTTAACGTTTCGAGTCCGTATGACTTTTTCAGAGCTCTGAAGAAGAGTCATACAGAATGGAAATGCTAACTATTGTTTTTTTTTCTCTCCACAAATGCTGTTAGACCTGCTGAGTTTTTCCAGCATTTTCTGTTTTTGTTGTGGTTATGTAGAACTTGTATAAGACAATATTTCGGCTTCAGCTAGAGTATTGCGTCCAGTTCTTGGCACTGTACTTTAGGAAGAATGTGAAGACCTTGGAGAGAGTACAGGAAAGATTCATAAGACTGGTTGCAGGGATAAAAAACTTCAGTTACAAAGATAGATTGGAGAAGTTAGAACAAAGAAAAGTACAGCACAGGAACAGGCCCTTCGGCCCTCCAAGCCTGCGCCGATCATATTGCCCATCAACTAAAACATTTTGCACTTCCGGGGTCCATATCCCTCTATTCCCATCCTATTCATGTATTTGTCAAGCTGCCTCTTAAACACCACTATCGTACCTGCTTCCACCACCTCCTCTGGCAGCGAATTCCAGACACTCACTACCCTCTGCATAAAAAAGTTGTCCCGCACATCACCTTTATAGTTTTCTCCTCTCACCTTAAATCTATGTCCCCTAGTAATTGACTCTTCCACCCTGGGAAAAAGCTTCTGACTATCTACTCTGTCCATGCCACTCATCATTTTGTAAACTTCTTTCAAGTCGCCCCTCAATCTCCGTTGCTCTAGTGAGAACAATCCGAGTTTCTCCAATCTCTCCTCATAGCTAATAACCTCCAGACCAGGCAACATTCTGGTAAACCTCCTCTGCACCCTCTCCAATGCCTCCATATTCTTCTGGTACTGTGGCAACCAGAATTGCACACAATATTCCAAGTGTGGCCTAACCGTGGTTCTATACAGCTGCAGCATGACTTCCCGGTTTTTATACTCAATGAAGGCAAGCGTGCCGTATGCCTTCCTGACTACCTTATCCACCTGCGTTACCACTTTCAGTGACCTGTGGATCTATACACCCAGATCCCTCTGCCCGTCAATGCACTTAATGGTTCTGCCATTCATTATATAATTCCTGCCTGTATTAGACCTTCCAAAATGTATTACTTCGCATTTGTCCGGATTAAACTCCATCTGCCATTTCTCTGCCCAAGTCTCCAACCGATCTATATCCCATTGTATCCTTTGACAATCCTCTTCACTATCTGCAACTCTTCCAACCTTAGTGTCATCTGCAAACTTACTAATTAGCCCAGTTACATTTTCCTCCAAATCATTTATGTATACCACAAACAGCAAAGGTCCCAGCACTGATCACTGCGGAACTCCACTAGTCACAGCTCTCCATTCTGAAAAGCACCCTTCTACTGCTACCCTCTGTCTTGTATGACCAAGCCAATTCTGTATCCATCCTGCCAGCTCACCTCTGATCCCCTGCGACTTTACCTTCTGTACCAGTCTGCCATGAGGGACCTTGTCAAAGGCCTTATTGAAATCCATGTATATAACATCCACTGCCCTTCCATCGTCGATCATCTTTGTCACTTCCTTGAAAAACGAGATCAAGTTAGTGAGACACGACCTCCCCTTCACAAAACCATGCTGCCTCTCACTAATATGCCCATTTGCTTCCAAATGGTAGTAAATCCTGTCACGAAGAATCTTCTCCAATAATTTCCCTACCACTGATGTAAGGCTCACCGGCCTGTAATTTCCTGGATTATCCCTGCTACCCTTCTTAAACAATGGAACAACGTTGGCCATTCTCCAGTCCTCTGGGACCTCACCCGTAGCCAGTGAGGTTATAAAGATTTCTGTCAAGGCCCCAGCAATCTCCTCCCTTGCCTCCCTCAGAATTCTGGGGTAGATCCCATCTGGCCCTGGGGACTTATCCACCTTAATATTCTTCAAGACGCCTAACACCTCTTTTTTGATCTCAACATGATCCAGGCTATCCACACACTCTTCCCTAGATAAATCGACTGCTAAGTCCTTCTTTTTGGTGAATACTGATGAGAAGTATTCATTTAGTATCTCTCCCATTTCTTCTGGCTCCACACACAGATTCCCACCTCTATCCCTGAGTGGGCCTACCCTTTTTTTTACATATGTATAAAAGGCCTTGGGAGTTTCCTTAATCTTGTTTGCCAGTGACTTTTCATGACCCCTTTTAGCCCTCCCGACTCCTTGCTTAAGTTTCTTCCTACTTTCTTTGTATTCTCCACAGGCTTCATCTGTTCCCAGCCTACTAGCCCTTACGAATGCTTCCTCTTTCTTTTTGACCAATCTCACAATATCCTTCGTTATCCAAGGTTCCTGAAACTTGCCATGCTTATCCTTCATCCTAGCAGGAACATGCTGGTCCTGAATTCTTATCAGCTGACGTTTGAAAGCCCCCCACGTCAGTTGTTGATTTGCCCTCAAACATCCGCCTCCGATCTAGATTCCTCAGTTCCTCCCTAATATTATTATAACTAGCCTTTCCCCAATTAAGCACCTTAACCCGAGGACTCCTGTTTTCCTTATCCACCAGTACCTTGAAACCTACGGAATAATGGTCACTTTTCCCGAATTAGGACTGTTTTCCTTGGAGAACGGAAGACTGAGAGGAGATTTGATATAGGTATTCAAAATTATGGCGGGGTCTGGACAGAACAGATTGGGAGAAACTGTTCCCAGTTGTGAAACGATCGTGAACGAGAGGGCACAGATTTAAAGTAATATGTAAAAGAAGCAAAAGCGATATAAGAAAAAGCTTTTTAATTCAGCAATTGGTTAAGGCCTGTTGTGCACTACCTGAGAGTGTGATGGAGGCAGGTTCAATCAAGGCACTCAAAAGGGAATTGGGCTGTTATTTGAAAAGGAAGAATGTGCAGGGTTATGGGAAGAAGGTGGGTGAATGGCACCACGTGAATTGCTTATTCGGACAGCTGGTGCAGACACAACGGACTGAATGGCCTCCTCCTGCATTGTAACAATTCTATGATTCTATAGGGTTCATTGGTTGTATGCAGCATATAGAGGGTGAATGGGCATGAAAGTGGCATAGCTTGGCATGGGGGGCATGAGGAGGACCTTTTGAACTTACCTTTCAAAAAGTTCCCTCATGCTTATCATGGTTCACGATACCTCTGAAATGCAGTGAACTATGACTCTATGAAAAGCTGACTGAAAATTGCAGAGGACCAGGACATGCCTATCCCTGCAATGGAGTCAGCCAGGTCGGGAGTGCAGAGTGCAAGCTTTTGACCCGAACCAGCCTACACCCTTAAAAGGCACTCCTGAAAAGCAGAAACCCCAAAAATGGGGTCAGGAATCCCAGAAATAGGTCCTCACCACTATTTTCATCCCTCAACAAAGTTTCCCCGACTCTATTAATATCCAGTTCTGTTAGCCCTGGAGGCTAACAGTCTACCCGCAGTCATCACAGCTGCCCTTGCCAATGTCCAAAGTTGTGAACATCTTGCACCTTCTTCCCGGTAAAACAACCTGGGCCCTCCTGTAGCCTTTAACAACCAAGCTACCCAAGCTTGTTGTCAGGCAGAATTCAGAACAGGTGACATGATCTTCTTCTTTCCTCCATTTTACTCTAATTTAAAGAGACAGTCCCAAAACATAACAATCTTACAAGCTTCACAGCTGTAACAGGAGAATGGAAGATGGGAGACCTGTAAGATGTCCAGAGGTTAGAAAGACAAAGATAAGAATTCCAGTAATGAAGAGGCAGAGAAAAGTCTGAGGTGGGCAGTGGAACAAAGGTGGAGGTTAATGGTCTGGCTGACGGATGGATGTAGGGTTTAAAGTTCACCCCAGGATCAAAGAGAATGGAAAGAAAATTGGGGTGTTTGGTTCAGCCTGAGAAAATGGCCAATAGAATTACTGACAAGGGAGTAGAATTTGTGTCCGCTACTAATTTAGCTCTTCATATAAACAATTGCCTCTTTTTTTATCTAAACACATACATGACTTAAATATGTTTTTAATATACATAAAAGGAAAGTTTAACAATTCAATTATAACACATGGAGCTTTAATAATTCAGTACACCATTTTAAATCACTGCTCTTTATTACAGACTTTTTGAAAATAAATTAAGTCATAGATGAATTTTCACTTTTACAACCTGTCTGATTTTCATTTCAATAACTTCAGTGGGGCGTAAAGCAGGTGACAATTGACTAACAGCCATTGTTTGCCAGGCAATATGAGGGAAGATTTACACCACTGAGAAGCAAGATCAGAAACCAAACTTACTACTTTTCTGCTTTGCTTGATAGGCATTTTGTATTTTAGAGTTTGTATAAAATCTAGTTTTGTCTTGTTTCCCCAAGTAGGATGCCGGTGAGCTTAACCCTTTTAAGGATTTCTATGTCATTGATAAACCTGATACCAATTAAACCTGATACCAGTTATGATATCTATCAAGAAGATACATTTTTGTCCCTTCTGTTGACCAAAATAAACTAACGGTATTATAGTACGCTTAATTTTGCTTTCTTCACTGATCTGACTATAAGAATGCTGTTCACGCAATAAATGTATTTTGCCAAGGAATTGAGGATGAGTTGGAATTGAGGATGAGTTGGGAAATCTGAAGGGGAGACTACGTGCTGGGACCATCAATTAACAGGACTGTTTTCAATTCCGGTCCATAGAGCACATATGAATGCATTATTAATATCCAATCATACTTGCTCAGATCAGAATGAAAAATTCTTTCATTTACCTGTTTCTATCATCTTTTCCCACCTTATAATCAAACAAATTGTACAAGGTCCTCATTCAGTAATTTAAATCTCTGTAAGCCCCCTATTCTCAAATGAGCTTTGAAATGTGGTTTGAGCTGTTGTGATGCGTCATTTTCCACAATCAGTGTAATTAATGTTTTGGAAAAATATACTTGCTTTGGTTAATCTTCAGTAATTTTGAAAGTTACATTCACATTGAAGATTGTTTCAGCAGCAGCCTAGGTGAAGCTTTGATATTACTCCAGAACATTCAGAATTTAATTTCTGGTGGATGGAGTTTAAGATGTTAAAATGAGAAGCAGGTACAGTGTTTCTACAGTTAGGTAGGTTCTGTTCAATAGAGCTTGCTATATCCTGATTCCTTGCTCTGTATTTTGCAGCTAGGTAAGTAAATGCTCATGAATGCTGCATATAATGTTATTTTTAATCTTATTATACTCCAAGCATCTATGGTTACTAAAGTTGTTGTTAAGGTAATATAAAAGTGGATTATACATATATAGTGTACTAGTCCATAAAGTGCAACTTTACAAATATCACAAGTCAATCAAATTGTGTAAATATATATTAATCTTTGTAGGAGTGACCTTTGAAAACTTTATATAGTACAATTGAATGTGTCAGGGTCTTAAATGTCCTCCAGAATACAGGATCTTGCTGTTTGTATTCGTTTGAAAATAACATGTCCTCCTAGGTGAATGGTTAATAATTGGATGAAACTTAGTATGTGTCTCATACACGAACAGGGCTGCATAATAATACATTCATACAAATGTACTATATGCAAAAGGAAAAAGCAACTACTATCTGATATATATTTTTACTCTTGAGATAGTTATTTCTTATGATACAAGGCATTGACTTATAGACCTCAGTTACTAGTTGCATATGTACAAAAATATTCAGCAGTGGGTTTTCATTACTTGGTTTATTTCCTATGCATGAAAGGTCAGTAACTTATATCCTAATGCTACAATGTAATAATTTTCAATACAGGCATATTCTGCCTCATGATTTTTCTATCTATGCATCACAGTTGCAGCAACTTATGTGAAACTTGTTTGAAAAAGAATTCTGGTGAAACTTCTTTTTGTAATGTTGTATTACAGAAAAGGAGATGACATTTCGAAAGATTGCCGGCGGAACAATTGTTCTTGGGGGTAGTACCCTGACGATTTTAGGCCTCTCCCACATAGTAGACTACTGCTCAAATCGGGTAAGCTTTCCTTTATATGTTCTACAAATACTCAAAAGCTCATAAGCTTGGGCCTTGTTTGTTTATGCATGTGTGTGTGTGTCTGTGCCTGTGTGTGTATGTGCATGTACAATAAATTCTAATAAATGTGTGTGTATATCACACACACACACCCCTATATGTGTAACTTGCCTGCTTTTGAGTAGCAGTCTTTTTAAGAACTGTTGGTTAGGCTTCTCAATAGGTAGGCAGATACGGTGTGGCACATGGAGCAGAATTTTACGCAAAATTCTGCCCAAGGTGTCTATTTTCCTTCCTATATGCAACAGTTTACACATGTCTGAATTAAACTGTAATTTAACTGCCATGAACAGGTCTTGTGCCACTCATCCATTGCTAGATTTTATGCTCTCAGCAAGGGTAAACTCTCTTGGCAAGCCTTTTGTGCCCCAGTGAACTATTTAAACTCCTGTTCCTTCTGGCCCACAAGGAAACAATACATTTAAAAAAAAGCTTCTTGACAGTCTCCTTGACCTTACTCACTTTTACTTGTTGCCAGCTTTCTCTGGCAAATGAGCACTGGTGAATCCTGGTACAATGTATTAAAATTGTATCCAAGTTCTATTTCCATCATTAGACTGACTTTTTTGTTTGCATATTTGAGGCTTTTGCTTGCCTGTGGCGAGGTCATCATGTTACCCAAAACATTCCAGTTAAGCTAATGTGTGTGAATGCAGTGGAGGGAAGGACGTTGCTCCTATTTAAACACCCAACATGCCCCATTATCTTTAGATGTCCATGTTAAAATCAGCCATAAAGTCTCTGAAGATTGATTTGGTAAAATGAACTTCTTGAGTCTGAGATTTCCCATAACCTCTGGGTGGTAAATCTGGTGGCTCTGGCTTTAATTCTCCTTGTCTGAAGACCCAGTGTTCTGTGCCACATCATTGTCCTCCAAGTTGAATTCAGTGAATAACAGTTCATTTGCAGAAGCAAAAAGGATATTAATGCACTAGTTTCTTGGAGGTAAACCATTGCTGGTGTAACCAACTCTACAGGTAGCTGACACTTCTAAAATAGTAGCAACTATCTTGGCTTTATATGCTCTGTTGGTCCAGGCTATCTTGTGAAGTTGGGATGGGAGAACAAATTTTATGCCAAAACAGACATCTTAATTTCTTTGAAAAATTGTTTGACAGGAATAAACAACTCAGCTGCTGAAAAATATGGTAATGTTAGCGCTTTGTTCCATTTATTGGTGTAGGGCAAAGATTTGTGTGGGAAAAATTGATTTCAATTCATGGGGCACTGATACTTACTAGGGAAAGAGGGAACTGTTCTGTCGGGACAGGCTTCACATGAACTGTGCTGGGGATAGTGTCCTGGCGAATTAAATAGATCGGACTGTAGATAGGGCTTGAAACTAAATAGTGGGAGGGGAGGGGCAGGAAGGTGGTTTCAAGTGAGGGAAATTTAGAAAGTTAAAGGGAAAAGACAAGGCAATATTAGTAACAAGAGAGATGAATTGATGGCACAGTTGGAATAAATGGGTATGATCTGATAGCCATTTCAAGACGTCGGCAGAGATTTTCTGCTCCCGATTGTGCTGGGCATCATGGCTGGCCCGAGACCTAAATCTCATGAGGAGACACAAAACCGGTTTTATGACGATGTAAAATGAGGAAATGTTTATGCTCTTCAGCCGTCAATGGCGGGCCATGTTTCCTGCCGCCGAATGTTGCAAATGTAGTTAGCATAAATCAGCATCTCATTATGATGCCTGCTTGCCGAAATCATCCCTCCATGTTGGATTAAGAGCCCAAGTCGGTCTGCAAGGACTTAAATGATGTGCAGCTGGTGTCTTGCGCTTCACTTGAAGCTCTGAGGTTATTTCGCATACCTTGCAACATGCAGCACTCGTGGGGGTCAGTGCCAGGCTTCACAAGCTGCACTGCATTTGTTTCAGGGGGTCTCATAGGCAAGACTTTAGGGCTACCACACTAGGGTTAAGGCAGGGGTGGCTTTTACTGTGCTGCAGGGTAATGGCTTCATTGGGGAAGGGGCCAGACAGGACTGAGGGAAGGGTAGGGGCTGTAGGGCAAGACTTTATTGGGGAAGGGGCCAGTCAGGCCTGAGGGAAGGGAAGGGGTTGCAGAGCAATGACACCATTGGGGAAGGGGCTGCAGAGCAAGGTCTCCACTGGGGAAGGGGCCAGACAGGACTGAGGGAAGGGAAGGGGTTGCAGAGCAATGGCACCATTGGGGAAGGGGCTGCAGAGCAAGGTCTCCACTGGGGAAGGGGCCAGACAGGACTAAGGGAAGGGAAGGGACTGCAGAGCAA
This sequence comes from Carcharodon carcharias, assembly GCF_017639515.1. Lineage (NCBI taxonomy): Eukaryota > Metazoa > Chordata > Chondrichthyes > Lamniformes > Lamnidae > Carcharodon > Carcharodon carcharias. Next base: position 68,877,129 of record NC_054478.1, on the reverse strand, counting down.
TGGCTCCACTGGGAAATGCCAGCAGGGAAGGTTGCGCTGAGGCATATGACGCATGACTAAAGGGCCACCCAACTCAAATGATAGTTTGGCACCACAGGGATTTGGAAGGCATCCATTGCTAGTCGCTGTGAATGTAATTGATGCACTTGACTTTACGCCAGTGGCCCCATCCATGGCTCCACTGGGGACCTCTGTGGCATCTCCCAAGCATCCACCCACCCATGCACCCAGGAGGTCACAGACACCCTTTTTGCAAAGGCCACAATTCTGTTGACTTCAACAGAAATCAATCAAGCCAGGACGCAAGACCACTAGGCTTTGCTGAGATTTCTGGTCTCCCATATGTGCAGAGTGTCATTAATTGCACTCACATGGCTATAAAAGCTCCCTGGCAACGGGCAGCCCAGTACATCATTCAGAAAAGCTACCACTCACTCAATGTGCAGCTGGTGTGCGACCATAATAAACTTATCATGTAGGTTTGTGCCAGACACCCAGGAAGCGTCCACGATTCATACATCCTGAGTAGGGTCTCAGATCCCCAACATCTTCAAGAGACCACCCAGGATGCAGGGATGGCTCCTCAGGGATAAGGAATACCCACAAAGGATGTTGCTGATGATGCCCACGTGATGACCTCAGCCTCCTGCAGAGAGAAGGTACAGCGAGGCTCGTGCTGCAATCCAGACATTGGTGGAACACACCATAGGGATCTTGAAAATGTGATTCCAATGCCTGGACAGATTTGGTGGAGTTCTCCAGTACACTCCCCAGAGGGTCTCCCGAATTATTGTAGCTTGCTGCGCACTACGTAACCTGGCGCTGGAAATGGGGAGGACTTGGCAGATGGTGAGTTGGAAGAGCTGCACGTCTCCCCTGATAAGGAGGAACTTGAAGGGGATGATGGTGATGAGGCCTTGGAAGCTGAGGATGCAGACAAAGAGGCCATTGCATGGGCCAGATGAAGACGGGTGTGTTTGTGAGGCCCTCGTTGCCAGCAGATTCTAGAAGGAGGATGACGAGGTGCACTGAGGATCCCTCTGGACAACTCTCCTCCATCATGGGCCGGCATGACCACCAGCGTAGCTACTCTGATTGCACCCATGAACTTCCAGATGACAGTGCATTGTGGCACAGCATGCTCACATTGCCCTGATGCTGTGAAGGATGAGCAAGTCTTGAGGACATGTGTCCATGCTAAGATGAGGTGATATCTGGAGGAGGACATTCTGGCATCAGACATCAGAAAGTGCTGCCTCTTCACATGTCGCAACAGCACCCTACAAGATGCAGGGGCACTATCCTCTGGGCTGGTGGCTGAATGCCTTCAATCTGGCAAGGCTCCTCAAGGAGTTCCATTGGAACTAATGCAGCCATGCATGAAGTGTTACATTGATAGTGAAACAGAAACATAACACTTGGGACAAGGCAGCCAATCAAAAACCGCTGCTGTGACTGCATTTAGAGATGACTCAGTAGGCTGTGGTACACCCCGCAAAATGACACTGACATCTGGTAGTTCAAGTTATGGATCCTGAACTGCATTTATCCTCACCCTAATATGGAGGTGGAGCACCTGAGCATTTTGAGGTCAGATACTTGGTTGAAAGATGCTTAAGGCTAGACGTTTCAGCACCTGCACAATGTGCCTTTGCTTTGTCACCTTGAGGTGGCAAGGAGCTCCCACTTTTTACTGAGATCAGCAAATTAAAACTGGGAACATCGGAAACCTGTTTGGCTGAGGGCAGCGCTCATAAGCTCTGAGTATCGATTCATATAATCAAAACTCTGCCGAGAGACAGCAGGCACATGGAGTTGGACGGTACATGAGCCTTCTGCATGCGTGAGCACATCTCTCCTTAAACATCACGCCTTCACTTGTCAAATATGCAGATGATATAGGGGTACACCTCTGCCTCAATCACTCAGAGCCAAGAATGCCCATGATGGGACACGATGTGACGTGGGAATGAAGTTCGTTCTACAAGCACACTTAACATGAAGGTGCAGGCATTACTGTTGTGGAGAATTATATTGAAACGGGCCACTCACTGTGGTGAGATGATAGCACACTGCACAGAAGAATGGCTCAGCATAGAGACCATTGCCATAAGTGGGTGCAAGAACCAAAGTATCACATTTGATTGACAGTAACACAGCTCATCATAAGTAGGAGGCATAGACAAGAGCAGAAATGAAATGGTTGCAAGTCTATTTACATTTGTTAACATTATATACATGTGGTTAACACTCATGCCAATGTTGTGCAATTACACCATCTTCACTTTCCTTGCCCTAACACTACGTCTTGATGCTCCCCATGCACAGTGGAGGTTCATCCTCTTTCTGCACTGGATGGCTGACTTCTTCTGTAGACTGTTTGCACTGACCATTGCTGCGACCGCCTCCCAGGCCAGATTGGTCACCTTGGTGGAAGTCCTGCGGCCAGAGTGGGGGCAGAGAACATCGCAGTGGGCCTCGACCACATCCAACAGGCACACCAACGAGGCATCACTGAGTTTGGGCGCAGCATGCTTTTTGCCTTGTTTTCACTAGAGGTGTCCTAGAGTGTGTGCAGAGAGTGTGAACGCTGTGCAGGGGTGCCGTTTAACTATGGCACCTGGAGTTAGGGAGCGCTGAGGTCACCGCAGGGTGGGTGAATTGCAGCCGGCGGGTGGAATGCCAGTCTTTACGCCCACTAATGCACTTAGTGCGTTTCATGGAAAATCCCAGCCGTGGTTGTAAAGTGACACTAATGCAGTGAGTCATGAATTTAATACTCCAAAAATGTAAAATGTAGGGAAATATTGTAAGACATATATTTGAACCTTAGGAAACACAATAGGAGCCTTGGCAATATGGCAGTCTTCAATTTACTACCTGTGAGTGGCATGAAAGTACCATTCTACTGTGCAGAAAAGCTTAAATAAAATCTTAGAGTGAATTCTTAGTTTTCCTCCTTTTATTGTTTCCCGGTTTCTTGACAAGAAAGAAATGGCTCATTTTAAATTTGTAGTGCTACATGAAACCTCTTCCTCCCTTGCATGCAGATATAATGTATGATTGGCGAGGCATTTTGGAAATACATCTAGACAGTGTATTATTTTGGCAGCCAATGATAATTAAGTGATGAGCCACAGCAAAGGTGCATGATTGGACTATACAGCTGGTGGCATACTTCTGGCTCATGTGTATTTGCTTCCTGTCCACCATATTGGAGACTTGGGAAGTGTTAGGTGCCCAAAGCATGTTACTAAGCATGTAAATTTGAATTCAACCATGGAAAATTGTGAAACAATTTAATAACTCTGGTAATTTAGGGGTGAACCCCAGCAAAAATGACTATCAAATCTGCGGGGTTATTGAAAAAAACCATCATTCCAGCTGCAAGCCATTTATTTATAAACAATTGTTACATAACCCAATCGTAAAAATAAGAACTGTAATGGTTCAAAGAAAAGGTCCACCACCTCTCCAGGGCTACTAGAGTAGCCAATAAAAATACAGCTTTGTCAGCATTTTTCACATCTTGAAAATAGAAAAATGAGGAGGTGTCCCTGAATAATTTTCCACTTCTGGCGGATGGAAATATGTTGCAATATGAGAGGAACATCCTTCTTAGTTTATTTACCGTGCTGGCCTAGTGCCAGCTCTTTTCTTTTGTCTAGGTTCCAGAATGCTTGACCATTTTCATTTAACATTTCTGTGATGAGGATGCTACAACTATAACAAGGTGTTTTTTCTCCCCCTGAGTGCCTTTCCCTACTTCAGATCAAATTGTACCATTGATTTTGCCGACCCTTCTTTTCAAAAGTGGATATATTCCTTCTGACATTACCAGAACAACATGGGCCTGTGTTACTCCAGGTTCCCTTCCTCTCTTCCATGGTCCTGTTTGTTTTCCTGTTCAGGTCAATCTCTGGGCTGCCTGATATGGTGCTGGCCAAAAGCCAAAGAATTGCACTGGGACTCTCATTTAGTGCCCAAAGCCTGTCATGTATATGTTAATGAGGCCCAGCCTTCGACATGGACTGAGCTTCTCACTGGTTAGCATGTTCTGACAGTCACCTGCCAGATAGCTAAAGTTCACCCCAAACAGATTATCCAAATAGAGCGAGATAAACCTAAATCAAATCTCCTCAAAGTCTGTGATTCATGGTAAGCATGTCCTGGTAACTAAGGCACTTTTAAGTAGCTATTCAATCTGGTGGCCCTGTTCTGTACAGTTCCAAGGTTTGTACCATGAGAGGGGATCAAAACTGGAAATCATATTCTAAAATATTATAAATCTCCAATGATCTCTTCCATCAGTTTCTCTATAGCAGAAGTAAAGCTATTGGGCCTGTAATTTCTCAGTCGTGATTGATTGGCCTTTTTAAAATATTGGCACTGTATTGACCCCTTTCCTGTCTAGATCTCAGCAAGTTGTTAAATATATGGACAAGCGGCGCACAGAGCGTAGCCTCCATTTCTTTGATCACCCTTGGATGAATGCTGTCAGTCTAATCCATTTCAAGATCACTCCTAGCAAGGATTATATCTGCATTCTTTGGCGCTTTGACTATAGTGTGAGCTGGACAAAATATTATTGCTAACCTAGCATCATATTCAGTAGTGAAGATTGCCAAATAAAACTTCTGTTACAACCTAGCAACCATCCCAAAATACCCTGAGAAGCCCTTCACTGGCTCTATTCAGTTCTTTAATAGTCCTCTGAATCTGAACAGCTGAAAATACCTTAGTATTACTGCCGTGGTTACCCACTGTCTTCCTCTTTAATGTCCTTTTGGCTGCTCTGTTAGATTTATTGCTGTTAGACCAGATTGATACCTATCCTTTTTGTTTTTGTTTTTTAAACAAAAATTTCTGTCTAAATCTGATTTATGGGCTTTGTTCTGCCGTGTGTTCAAGTAACTCAGATCTAAGTGGTTTCTCTTTTTACAAGATGGTTGGATGGCATTCCATTTTTTTTGCTGTGTTGCTAATTTCTAAGCCTAGTAGAACTGCCTAATCAATCTGATTCACATCATCTTTTCAAGTATAACCCTCTTGAAAGTTAGTGCTAGTAACATATTTTCAGGAGCTTTGGTTTGTTTGTCTGATCAAGTTGAATATAATAATATTTTGGGCACTGCTGCAGTGTTTCCCATTGAGGTCTGATATCCATCATTTGTTACTAATACTAAATCTAGTACCTGATTACCCCTAGTTTTCTCACAAATGTATTATATGGGGACACAATCACAGTGTGTCTACAGTTTTATCAGCTGCCTGTCCTCAATAAAAATGTCCTCACCCCCTCCCACCCCCACCATTATACTGTAAAATATTTGGGAAATTAAAATCTACTTGGGCTGAGGTAGATAAAGGAACAGGTTATGTGTCCAGTGGACTAAGGAGGCAAGTCTTCAAGTCCCTGCATCGTGAAAAAGACAGTGCTCAGTGTTGTAATAGTGGCATTCCATCCATTTGGGTTCAGTTGCCCTTGTAATTTGTACCCAGAGTGTTTTCTCCTAATGGTCGCCTGATCTTGAGGCCTGTTACAGATGCTAATGATCAATTTAGGATCAACAGCTTGATCCATCTAAACATTAAGAGCTTCAACTGTACGTTGTGAAATAAAAAAAACACCTTTTCCAGAACATTTAAGTTCATTCTTAGCCTCCTTTAAAATCCTTCAAAACCTTTTAGTTGGATTTTAGACGTCAGATATGCAATCAGTTTGCTGAATAAAAGCAAAATACTGCGATGCTGGAAATCTGAAACAAAAACAGAAATGCTGGAAAAACTCAGCAGACTAACAGCATCTGTGGAGAGAAAAACATAGTTAACGTTTCAAGTCTGTATGACTCTTCTTCAGAGCTAAAGAGAAGTAAAAATATGATCAAATTTATACTGTTTAAGGTGGGTGGAGCAAGTGAAGCTGGATAGAAGGCCAACAATAGGTAGGGGCAAAAGAAAGATTGCCAAAGATGACATGAACAAAAGGACAAAGGGATGTTAATGGTAGTGGTACTGGCTAAAGGAGGTGCTGATAGTGGCATTAAGGTCAGAAAGCAGAATGTGATAATAGCAGGACAAGGGTAAGCACTCTGAAAAAAACAACATGAACAAGTGACAGATAGCCCTAATGGGGTGGGGTGCGGGGAGGGAACGGTAGTGGGAAAAAAGATTGAAAATAGAATAAAAGGTGAGGATAAAACAATTAAAAAAAATGAAGATGAATAAAAATAAGTGGATAAATAATAAAAATTAAAAACCGAAAATGAATATTGAAAAAAGGCGATAAAAAATGGGTGAGGATGGAGGAGCGAGTTCATTGCCTGAAGTTGTTGAACTCCAAGTTAAGTCCAGAAGGCTGTAAAGTGCCTAGTCGGAAGATGAGGTGCTGTTCCTCCAGTTTGCGTTGGGCTTCACTAAAACATTACAGCAGGCCAAGGAAGGACATGTGGACATGAGAGCAGGATGCTGTGTTGAAATGGCAAGTGACAGGAAGCAAAAACAGAAACAGAAATACCTGGAAAAACTCAGCAGGTCTGGCAGCATCGGCGGAGAAGCACAGTTGACGTTTCGAGTCCTCATGACCCTTCAGCAGAACTAAGTAAAAATAGGAAAGGGGTGAAATATAAGCTGGTTTAAGGGGGGTGGGGTGGGGGTTGTTGGGACAAGCAGCCAGTGGTAGGAAGAGATAACCAAAAGATGTCACAGACAAAAGAACAAAGAGGTGTTGAAGGTGGTGATGTTATCTAAAGGAATGTGCTAATTAAGGGTAGAGAGCAGGACAAGCAAGGTACAGATAGGTCTAGTGGGGGTGGGGTGAAATAATACTAAAAAGGCATAAAAGGTACAGATAAACAATGGGTGGAAATACATTTAAAAATAATGGAAATAACTGGGAGAAGAAAAATCTATATAAATTATTGGAAAAAACAAAAAGGAGGGGGAAGAAACGGAAAAGTGGTGGGGATGTCGGAGAGAGTTCAAGATCTAAAATTATTGAACTCAATATTCAGTCCAGAAGGCTGTAAAGTGCCTAGTCGGAAGATGAGTGCTGTTCCTCCAGCTTGCGTTGAGCTTCACTGGAACACTGCAGCAAGCCAAGGACAGACATGTGGGCAAGAGAGCAGGGTGGAGTGTTAAAATGGCAAGCGACATGGAGGTCTGGGTAATGCTTGCGGACAGACGAAAGGTGTTCTGCAAAGCGGTCACCCAGTCTGCGTTTGGTCTCTCCAATGTAGAGGAGACCGCATTGGGAGCAGCAAATGCAGTAGACCAAATTGAAGTAGGAGCAAGTGAAACACTGCTTCACCTGAAAGGAGTGTTTGAGCCTTGGACGGTCAAGAGGTAAAGGGGCAGGTGTTGCACCTTCTGCGATTGCTAGGGAAGGTACTGTGGGAGGAGGATGAGGTTGGGGATGATGGAGGAGTGGACCAGGGTGTCCTGGAAGGAGCGGTCCCTACAGAATGCCGACAGGGGGGTGAAGGGAAGATGTGTTTGGTGGTGGTATCATGCTGGAGTTGGCAGAAATGGTGGAGGATGAACCTTTAAATGCGGAGGCTGGTGGGGTGAAAACCGAGGACAAGGGGGACCCTATCATGGTTCTGCGAGGGAGAAGAAGGTGGGAGAGCAGAGGCGCGGGAGATGGGCCGGACACTGTTGAGGACCATGTCAACCACAGTGGGTGGGAAACCTCGGTTAAGGAAGAAGGAAGACATGTCAGAAGCGCCGTTTTGGAAAGTGTCATCATCGGAACAGGTGCAACGGAGGCAAAATAACTGAGAGAATGGGATGGAACCCTACAGGAAGGAGGGCGTGGGAGTCCTATAAAGACTTGATGGGGTCCACCTTTCACTCCACCAGCCTCCGCATTCAAAGGATCATCCTCTACCATTTCTGACAACTCCAGCATGATGTTACCACAAACACTTCTTCCCTTCACCTCCTCCTGTTGGCATTCCGTAGGAACCGTTCACTCCGGGACACCTTGGTCCGCTCCTCCTTCACCCCCAACATCTGATGCCCCTCCCACAGCACCTCCCCATGCAATCACAGAAGGTGCAACACCTGCCCCTTTACCTCCTCCCTTCTCACCGTCCAAGGGCCCAAACAGTCCTTTCAGGTGAAGCAGTACTTCACTTGCACCTCCTTCAATTTGGTCTCCTGCATTCGATGGTCCCAATGTGGTCTCCTCTACTTTGGAGAGACCAAATACAGAATTGGTGACCGCTTTGCGGAATACCTTCGGTCTCTCCGCAAGCATGAGCCAGACCTTCCTGTCGCTTGCCATTTCAACACATCATCCTGGTCTCATGCCCATATGTCCTCCCTTGGCCTGCTGCAATGTTCCACCGCAAACTGGAGGAACAGCACATCATCTTCCGATTGGGCACTTTACAGCCTTCCGAACTTAACATTGAGGTCAACAACTTTAGACTGTAATCTCGCTCCTCCATCCTCACTCCTTTTTATCCCCTTTTTTCAATATTCATTTTCAGTTTTAAATTTTTATTATTTATCCACCTACTTTAATATTTATTTATTTTCATTTTTATTCATTGCTTTATCCCGATGTTTTATCCTATTTTCAACCTTTTTTCCCACCTCCGTCCCCTCCCCCCTCCCCACCCCCACTAAAGCCATCCGTCTCTTCCGGCCGGCGGGGACAAGGGGCGGAGCAAGTCAAGATGGCGGCGCTGAGAGTGGGGCGAGGAGTGAAGCCCAACGCAAACTGGAGGAACACCACCTCATCTTCCTACTAGGCACTTTACAATCTTCCGGACTGAATATTGAATTCAACAACTTTAGGTCTTGAGCTCCCTCCTCCATCCCCACCCCCTTTCTGTTTCCCCCTTCCTTTTTTTCCCCAATAAATTATATAGATTTTTCTTTTCCCACCTATTTCCATTATTTTTAAATATTTTAAAATCTTTTATGCTCCCTCCACCCCCACTAGAGCTATACCTTGAGTGCCCTACCATCCATTCTTAATTAGCACATTTGTTTAGATAATATCACTTTAACACCTATGTGTTCTTTTGTTCTATTGTTGTTGACATCTTTTGATGATCTGCTTCTATCACTGCTTGTTTGTCCCTACAACCACACCCCCCCTCCACTTCTCTCTCCCTCTCTCTCTCTCTCTCTCTCTCCCCCCCCCCCCCCCCCACACACACACACACACACACACACACACACACACACACACACCTTAAACCAGCTTATATTTCAACTCTTTCTTGGACTCGAACTCAAGTTCTGTCAAAGGGTCATGAGGACTCGAAACGTCAACTCTTTTCTTCTCCACCGATGCTGCCAGACCTGCTGAGTTTTTCCAGGTAATTCTGTTTTTGTTTTGGATTTCCAGCATCCGCAGTTTTTTTGTTTTTGTCACTTGTTCATGTTGTTCTTTCCAAAGTGCTTACGCTTATCCTGTCATTATCACATTCTGCTTTCTGACCTTAATGCTACCATCAGCACTTCCTTTATCCAGTATCACTACCATTAACACCCCTTTGTCCTTCAGACATCTTTGGCAATCTGTCCACCGCCCCCACCCCCCCCACAACCAATATAAATTCCATCACATCATATGGACTCGACATATTAACTCTGTTTTTCTCTCCATAGATGCTATTAGACCTGCTGAGTTTTTCCAGCATTTCCTGTTCCTGTTGCTATTTTTGAAATGTCACCACTGTTCCCCACCCCCATTACAATCAGAGTTGATCCCCCATCTGAGATGACATCTATGGGAGATGTACTGGCAGAACTCCCATGATATAGCTCACATTGCATCAAAGGAAACAATTTGTACATTACATAGCATAATATCCACATTGTTATCATGTTTAATCAGGGACACTGATTTATGATGAATGAGTAAGTTAAATTGTGTTCTTATTGTGTGACTTTATTAAGTATTTAACTGTGCTTGTGGTTTGAATTCCATAGTTGCATTTCTCTATGATGTTTGCAACTGTGAAGTGGCCTTGAATAACCTTTGGCCATTATTTTCTTTCTAAACGTGATGGTCAGGATTTTTTGGATGGTGGGATTTCCCTCTCTGCCACCCAAGGAGTTGACAGGGAATGCATCCCTGCCGATTATGGCAGTCCTGCAGCTGTTTAATGCTCTGAGGAGTGTTAATTAGCTGGAGTTGGAACTTTCACCTCTCATTTGGGCAGAAGTCCCACCCTCAGATAGTTGCCAGCTAATCAGATTGGCTGGCAGCTCTGTAGTCCGAGCAGTGGTCAGGACTGGGACTAGAAGCCGTCCATGGATTCTAAGACCTGGAGTCGAGGACCAGGTAGGTGTGGTGGGGAGGGTAGGTCTTGATAGAGAAGCTGGGGTGGGGGAGGGAGCACCCACCGGGGCCGGGTTGGGGGCTGACCTTGAGGGTGGGGGTGGTGGCTAATGTGGAAAGGGGACCTTTGGGGGAGGCACCCCACCCCTCCTGCCTAAGCAGGATGACGTGCTGGGCTTCACCCCTGCCCCTTGCCTGCCCCATGTCAAATTACGGATAGGGCGGGGATGGACAGGGGTGAGGGGTAGGTGGTAGGAAGGCCACCCAGGGAATTTAACGGGGGCCCCAGCCTGCAAACCTGTTGGCGGAGGACCATAAAATCCTGCCCAATATATATTTGCTCATTTACTTGTGCATTTAATGTTTATTCTGTACCTTACATGAATCTTTCTACAGGGGCTTGCCGGATCATTCACTGAAATTTCATGCAGGAACCTCAGAGAATTTGTGTAAACAGCCTTTACACTACTTCTCTTAGGCTTCCGTGCACCACACGATGGATTCAGGCCAGGAAGGGTATAGGGGCCTTGATTGTTCGCTCGTCAAACCCTACTTCATCTGTAATGGCTGCTGCGTCACAGCTGCGGCCTCTGGCTGTCCCCTTGAGTGATTGCCGCTTCAGAATCATGGCCAGGCAGCCTTGGCCATTTTAAAAATCAAAAAATCTTCTTTGCTATCTACGTCTTCAGATCAACAACTCCAACCTCAGATAGTGGGGCTGCCAATCTGTGAATGCTGGAGGGCTTCCCATTGGCCTTCAAGCATTGGGAACCTGCTTCTTGGCCTTTAAGTTTTTCCTCATATCAAAATATTGGTGAGTGTGTCTATTATATACCATGAGTGGTCGAGACCTGCAACCATCCCCCATGTGAGTTTCCCGACCCCTGAATGACAGTCATCCCAGGGAGAGGATGAGGCCATAGAGGGATTTGAAAACAAGGTTGAGAATTTTAGTCAAGATGTAGCTTGACTGGGAGCCAGTGTAGGTCAGCGATCACCGACGTGTTAGGAGAATGGGACTTGGTGCGAGTTAAGACACGAGCAGCAGCATTTTGAACCACAAGTTTACAAAGGGTAGAGTTTGAGGATTAAGCGAGTATTTGGCACACAACAGCAAATAATTAGAATTTGACACACCTACAGCAGCTGTACAAACTAATCATACCAAATAATGATGTAAATGGGATAGTCTCTATCTCTATCTTTCTTTTTCTCTCCTCTCTCTAAGCATTATGAGCTTACTGTATAAAGCAATCAAATTGCAAGCTTTTATTTAAAAGTTTAGCTGAAAGCTTACTCAAAATCATGATCCAGTTTACATTGAACACATTTTTGGAAGCACTGAAATATTGCCTAGCACACATTTATTACCAAATACTACTGTCTTGTTTTAACAGCAGTGTACAAGGCCAGTGTTAGATTATTTCTGACATCTGGTGTTATGGCTGCTATGCTATGCATGCACGGTCTACTAGATTTGTACCGTTTTGGCATGTTTCCATGGTGTTTGGAGATGTGACAAAAGGAAGCAAGATAGATTTCTTAACAGATAGAATCTTACATTCTTAATGTTTTGCATGCTACCAATCCCAAAAGCTTGTTAGGGGTATTATTTTTGAGATGTTGATGCTAAGCTGTTAGTTGAAATTTAGCACTAGCACAGATCCTGGAGGTTTTGCAACATAGAAATTGCTTGCCTAACTGCAACATCTGGGTGACATCTTGTGTGCTCTCAGGTTCTGGGGAACCAATTACTATCAAACAAGGCAATACCCCTACAGTGTGCAGAGAGGATGCACATGGTTCAACAAGTGGCAACTTGACCATGTAGATAATCTACCTTTTTATTCTTCAATATTATAAAAGTAAAGTATGCATTTTTAACCCACATATTTGAACAAAATATTGATAGTGGAATTTAATGTACTGTTAATATTATTTAAAAGCTGCTTTTGCATTCCAAGTACAATTTCATGAAAAAATATTACATTTCTAAAAACATTAAAATGGGTAAAAGAAGACTTTCTAATATTTTGTTCTGTGACTAGAATATAAATAGCCTGGGGGATATTGCATCTTTAACAGCATATTTTCTAAATGAAATGAGAAATGTTGACCTTTCGGTATGCTTGGACATAATCCAAAAATGCTAGTATTAATTGCGATCTAGAAAGGGCTTTCTTATTATGAGAACATGGCACAGAGGTTGACATTATTTTCTAAGATGCACTCTTCCTGACTTGACAATGTCAAACCATTCAGTTTCTGAGACTAAAACTTCATTAGTACTGGTATCCAGAATGAAACTGCTGCAGTGTACTCCTAGTACTGGTATTTGGAAGATCTGTTTTTATATTTCAGGGCCACAGGCGTAGACGACATGTCTCTAATACCAAAAATCCCAAGATAAATTTGTATTCATGTGAAAAACATGTGTCTGCTGCCTGATACTTCACACAGTAACTAGGTGATCCATATAGACCAGGAAAGCATCAGATACAATCCTCAGTGCGTGCTGATATAGCTGATCTCAGCTGGGGTATCAATATGGATACTGTATTAAGATTGGTCTCAGTACCCTGGGTTAGAGATGGGAAGATTGACTAGGGTGCCTGCTCTTAATGGCGGTTCAGTGATCTCTGCTGGAAATATGCACAGATGGAAGTTAGGTGAGAACAAAATTGATAAAAACAAAAAACAGAATTACCTGGAAAAACTCAGCAGGTCTGGCAGCATCGGCGTAGAAGAAAAGAGTTGACGTTTCGAGTCCTCATGACCCTTCAACAGAACTGTTCATCAGTTCTGTTGAAGGGTCATGACTCAAAACAGGTAATTCTGTTTTGTTGAGAACAAAATTGAGCTTGGTTCTGATGTCCTGAATAGTTTAATAACCTGTTTACACTCAACTGGATTTGAAGAATAGATATTTAGGTGCAGTACCAGGTGTGACACTCAGCTTGGAACGCTTGGAACCATACCCATCAAAGAGTCCTTTGCGTCCTTGATGAGGAGAAAGGTAGAGAATTCAGAGAAAGAGGAGGAAGAAAAATACCTGTATGGAGAGAGACATTTCTGTTCCTCGGTGCTGTGCAATTCACCTCAGATGAGATCAGCTGTGTCAGCACAGACTGTGGGTGGAACGTTCTGTTCTGGAAACTAAGTGCAGCGATGGGCGGCATAGTCAGCCTGATTCTCTCTGGGTGATGGGGTAGGTGAACATGTGCGATATTCTGCTTTTCAGCTCATTAATTATGTTTCAGCGAGGAACTTGGCAAATTTTGTGGCGGGGTGGGCAGGAAGTTACCTCAAGGGTTCGAAGGTTCTGGCACCATATTTAAAAGGCATCCAGACAGACATTTACTCACTGCAGGCCAGGAGCTCCGCATTGCTTCTTCTGTGCCCTTGTGTCCGCAGCTCGTACTGGAGAAGCTCACAGATGTGCGCAACCATATCTTAGGATGTATGAGGGTGCCTCAGGCATTGTATTTTTCTCATCCCGAGACAAGAACAAAGCTGGTGATACACCCGTGGTCAGACCAATGCTCGCTGCTGCAGTGGTCCATGTTTGCCTCCTTCTTAACCCTATAGAGGCCCCGTTGCCTCTTGTTCAGGCCCTTGCTCTTCATGGCCTTGTGCCAACTGGTGACGACCCCTCCATCTCCTCATCTGGATGACAGCCATTATCAAGGCAGAGTAGCCTGCAGCCTACATCATCAACACCTCAGGGAACAAATTGAAGAGGTACGTTAAGTGAGCATGTCCTTTACATGCTTCCCTCCATCTCCAAGCCAGCAGGAAAGAGCTATGCCCTTCACCTAGCCTCTGTCTTGTCTTGACATGGCATCCCCACCCCACCCCTTCCAGGTAAAGGACATCCTGGAGGATCGGAGATGGTGTTCCTATCGTTCATTCATGAATGCATGTGGAGACATTGTTCTTTGACCAGGGTGATGAGGGTCATGTGCAAGAAGCCTCATGGAGACGCTTTTCCGCTTGTCTCCACTACCCTCAAAACTTGAGACCATTGCCTTGGCAGCATATTGATCCTTTGTCAGCCATGACCATTCATCCAGGAGTATGAAGGTTTGGAGCCGTGCATTGGCTGCTGTGACCATTGAAGGCATTCACCTCTCTCCTTCTCTTTATCCCAGGCCTCTGACTGTATCCGATGACAAATGGCACAGAATGATTGGCAGCTTCAGAACCTGCTAGGTTGTAATGAGATCCATGAGTCAGGAACAGACCTGCTGCAATGTGGCCTTCGCCATAGAGAGGAGAACACAACTGAGCATCTTTGACATCCAGTTTCTCATAATTATTAGGGTGTCCCTTTAGTCAGCCACTTGTGCCGACCTTGAACTCCACCCACCCTAAAAGACCCTTCTCCCACTTTGAGGATTCACACATTCAGAGTAACTATGTTAACAAGTGCAGCTGTGAGAAAATGGTGCACATAATTTTTCAGACACATTCCACCACCTTCTATTCTTCCCCTGTCCCTCAACAACTTCCACCCATCATAGACCCTACCCAGTATCACTATTCCGGTTCCTTCTGTCACCCTTGAACTCATCCCGTTTCTCTGGATCCTGTAACCATCCATTTCCACATTCCATTCTTCCCTTCAGAGCCAACAACGTTACCGCCCACATGCTCACCCTAAACCTACCTCTCCCATTATCTGAGCCACCTGTCTTGTCCCCCTTTGTGACTCACCCGATGACACCTTCACCTGCGTGTGTGTGTGTGCCTTAATTGATTTAAAGATAGCTGGTCTGAAGACTTTGATGTATCAGAAGAAGCTAGGTTTGAAATGATAGATAACTAAACATGGCTGAAGTTTTAGAATGTGACGTGTTAAGGAAAATTTACATTTTTAGATAAACCAGAGTAGTTTGAATTTCAAAAGAGAGGGTGAAATGTTACACTTAGCCAGAAGAAGCCAAACAGTATGTTTATTTTTCCCAAAGCTTACTCATAAAATTGAGCCATGAAAGATATTTATTATTAGAAAGGTGAAGTCCAAAGATATATTGAAACAATGGAATTTACAGTAAAAAGGGAGAAACATCTATAAAGGAGATGAGGTTATGTATAAAGAGAAGGCATTCTAAGATCTAACAAGTGTGAAAAGCCTCCAGCCTCTATGTACCAAGCTGCTGCCTATAGGAACTGAATTCACTGCGAATATCCAAGGTATTGTGTGCTTTGGCTGGGGCTGTTAAAATCTATTTTGTTTTTACTGTTGCTTTAACAGGGGTGTAACTGAGAGTCAGATTAATTAGGGGAGCTAGGAGTTATCATAGTAGTAATTTGTTGACCTATGTATGTGCTTAAAATTATTTATTTTATTGGTAAATGTTTAATTTACTTTTGTAAATAAAACCTCTAAGACTCAGTGGACTTATTACTACGGAATTCAAGGCACGCATCTTGAAATAAAAATACAAATTGCAAAACAATTGTGGCAGTTGTTTCAAGTTTCCCTCTGGGATTTGAGCAGCTCAGCATTTACCATCCGCTGTGCCATAACGTAAAGTTTGCCAGGTGCACGCCTCTAACGTACACCGCGAAATAAACTGCCTAATTATCCACTGGTGGGGCAATTAGTTTGGAGGAGAACATAATTCCAACAAGTTGGCCTTTTAATGAGTTTTCACAAGTTAGAAATGAATGCAAATGTGGTTACCGACATAGATCAGCGGGAAACCTGACCTTCCTTTAACTGGCCATCAATGTTGGGAGGACGAAATTCCAAATCAATGTTTTGCTATCGGAAAACTGACTTTTTCCATCATGCCAAATTTAGTTCCCTGACCTGCCATGGAGCTGAAAATTCCACTCTTACTCTCTTAAGATGATGTAATTGCCCGAAAGAAAATGTCAACAGAAAATGCTGGTAAAACTCAGCAGGTCTAGCAGCATCTGTAGAGAGAGAAACAGAGTTAAACTTTCAAGTCCATATGACTCTTCTTCATAGCTCTGAAGAAGAGTCATATGGACTCAAATATTAACTCTGTCCCTCCACAGATGCTGCTGGACATGCTGAGTTTTACCAGCATTTACTGTTTTTATTTCAGTTTTCCAACATCTGCAGTATTTTGCTTGTATGAAAGAAAATGTCATTGCCTTGACCATTTATTGTGCTCTGTAACCAGTATAAGCTGAATAAACCAGCAGAAACAGATCGATTAATCAAATGAATTCAGTGGCCAATATTGTTGTAAGCAAGGTATCTGACACAGACAATTTGGAGAATCGGGTTGAAATGTACTGCTTTGCTTTGTATTCTTAGAATTAGTTCTTATTATTCTCCTGAATTCATGCTAGAACAATAGTGAGAATTTTAATTACACGATTACTCAGGTTATTTTAATTGTGGTGGAGTTTTTTGAAGAAAAGTAACCCTTTAATTTGAAATTCAAGAGGAATTCTGATGCTCCTTCCTATCTGGCAAAGGTTGTGGGAGAGGAGTTGCAGTTAAAATGTATGTGGGAAATTACCTACTAGCTTCTCAAATTATTCTGGACAACCACCCCCAATTTCCAGCCTAAATCTAACATCTGGGCAGCCAATTCCTGCTTACTTCCAGGCCTTTTTGATCGGATACTTGCCCAACAGCACCCAGATAAGATCTGGCTGTTAATATTAGCTGGGTCTCTGTTTTCTGCTGTGAGACAAGTTTGTTGCTAACTAGGTCAGTTTCCCACCTGGGAATTAAAGGCCACCATTCAAAATATTTGTAATTTGCACAAAGGAATTATACTTTGGACTATGAATGCAGTCAAATGCATGACTTGAGCATGAACAATAAAGCATTCACCAAGCAAGAATAGACAATTAAGTTAATTGAAAAATGAAGAAAATGCCATACATTAGATTTTTAGAGTAGGGTTTTGAGTTTTGATACTGACATCAGGGCCAAATGGTGGCCATGGCCTCCACACAGTGGGAAAGCCACCTGGCATTGATTTTCCACCAATTGACCAATTACTGGCCAGAGGCAGGCTGTTGAAACTTGAGGGCCAACTTTTTAAATTTATAAGTTAAAGAAAAGACCTCAGGAACCAGGCCACCATTGTTGCACCACTACAGGCAGCTGGCCTAGTCTCTGACACCTTGGAGGTGGGATAGCTGGGAGGCGGTGGTGAACCTGCAGGCTAACTGGAAAATTCTAGTTGGCCTCTGATAACAAGGCCTTTTTAAGGTCTTTAATTCTCCTTCCGACTCTCATCCTGCCTCCGGGAAAATGGTCTGGGAATGGGATGGTGCTAGCATGCCAACTGGTGGTTCCGATTTCTGCACCTGCCTACTTCTGTGTTCCATTAGAGTAGGGTGGTATATACTGTTTCCCCTAAAAGATGAGGCCAGTAAGCAATTCAAAGGTAAACCTAAAAGAGCTTTTTAAAAACTGCTAACATTGTCCCAGTATTAAAAAAGGGAGGAAGGGATAGACAGGAAATTAAAGGCCAGTCAGTCTAACCTCGATGGTGAGGAAGTCACTAGAAAGAATTCTGAGGAATAAAATATATCTACAGTTGGAGAGACATGGATTATCAGGGATAGTCAGCATGGATTTGTTAAGGAAAGGTTGTGTTTGACAAATTTGATTGAATTTTTTGAGGGGGTAACCATGAAGTTAATGCATTTGATGTGGCCTAAATGGACTTTAGCAAGGCTTTTGACCAGACTGGTCAAGAAAGTAAGAGCCCATGGGACCAAGGGAAAGTGGCACATTGGATCCAAAATTGGCTGAGGAGGCAGGAAGCAGAGGGCTTAATTTTTACAGAGGGATGTTTCTGTGACTGTAAGTCTGTTTTGGGGTTTTGCACGGCTTGGTGCTGGGGCCCTTGCTGTTTGTGGTGGACTTAAATAATTTAGACTTAAATGTAGGGGCTATGATCAAGAAGTTTGCAGATGACATGAAAATTGGTAGGATAGTAAATAATGAGCAGGATAGCCATAAACTGCAGAAGGATATCAATGGACTGGTTAGGTAGGCAGAGCGGTGGCAAATGGAATTTAACCCAGAAAAGTGTGAGGTAATGCACTTGGTGGGGGGCTAACAAGGTAAGGGATTGCACTATGAATGGTAGGGCCCTGGAAAGTATTGAAGATTAGAGGGACCTTGGTGTGCATATCCACAGATCCCTGAAGATAGCAGGGCAAGTAGGTAAGGTGCTTAAGAAGCCATATGGGATACTTGTCTTTATTAGCTAAGGCATAGAATACAAGAGCAAGGAGGTTATGCTGGAACTGCATAAAACACTGGTTAGGCCACAACTGGAGTACTGTGTGCAGTCCTGGTCACCACATTATAGAAAGGATGTGATTGCATTGAAGAGGGTGCAGCGGAGACTTACCAGGATGCTGCCTGGGCTGGGGGGTCTGAGCTATGAGGAACGATTGGATAGGCTGAGGTTGTTTTCCTTGAAGAAGCAAAGTTTGAGAGGGGCCTGACAGGTGTATAAGATTATGAGGGACATAGAGAATGGATAAGAAGGCACTTTTTCCATTAGTAGATGGGTCAATGGCCAAGGGGCATAGATTTAAGGTAAGAGGTAGAAGGATAAGGTGGGAGTTGAGGAGAAATATTTTCACCCAGAGGGTGGTGGGAGCCTGGAACTCACTGCCTGAAAGGGTGGTTGAGTCAAAAACGCTCGTAACATTTAATAAGTACTTATATATTCACTTGCGTTGCCATAGATTCCAGGGCTATGGGCCAAGCGCTGGAAAATGTAATTGGTGTTGTCAGATCTTTGTTGACTGGTGTGGACACGATGAGCCAAATGGCCTCCTGTGCTGTAAATGTAGTCTGAGTCTATGAGTAAAAGTATCAGCAATATTTATGAAAGGACAAGTAGAAATAGTATAGAATGTTTCAATTGTCGTGGTTGACCATTCCCTTCATCCACTTCCTTTCTTCTGTAATCTGCCCTCATTTCCTTTCATGGTTCCATTTTTACTCCACCAATGTAGTAAGCACATATCACACAATCACAGTGCAGAAAAGGCCCTTCATTCAGCCCATCAAGTCTGCACCGACATGTGAGAAACACCTGACCTACCTACCTAATCCCATTTACCAGCACTTGGCGCGTAGCCTTGAATGTTATGACGTGCCAAGTGCTCATCCAGGTACTTTTTGAGGATGTGAGGAAATCCGCCTCCACCACCCTCCCAGGCAGCGCATTCCAGACTGTCACCGCCCTCTGGGTAAAAAAGTTTTTCCTCACATCCCCCCTAAACCTCCTGCCCCTCGCCTTGAACTTATGCCCCCTTGTGACTGACCCTTCAACTAAGGGGATCAGCTGCTCCCTATCCACCCTGTCCATACCCCTCAAAATCTTGTACATCTCGATCAGGTCGCCTCTCAGTCTTCTCTGCTCCAATGAAAACAAACCAAGTCTATCCAACCTCTCTTCATAACTTAAATGTTTCATACCAGTCAACATCCTGGTGAATCTCCTCTGCACCCCCTCCAGTGCAATCACATCCTTTCTATAATGAGGTGACCAGAACTGCATACAGTACTCCAGCTGTGGCCTCACTAAGGTTCTATACAACTTCAACTTGACCTCCCTACTTTTGTAATCCATGCCTCGATTGATAAGGCAAGTGTCCCATATGCATTTTTCACCACCCCACTAACATGCCCCTCTGCCTTCAGAGATCTATGGACACATACGCCAAGGTCCCTTTGTTCCTCAGAAATTCCTAGTATCATGCCATTCATTGAATACTTCCTTGTCAAATTACTCCTTCCAAAGTGTATCACCTCACACTCTTCAGGGTTAAATTCCATCTGCCAATTATCTGCCCAGTTGACCATCCTGTCTATATCTTCCTGTAGCCCAAGACACTCAACCTCACTGTTAACCACCCGGCCAATCTTTGTGTCATCTGCAAACTTACTAATCTTACCCCCCACATAGTCATCTATGTCATTGATATAAATGACAAATAATAGGGGACTCAGCACAGATCCCTGTGGTAGGCCACTGGCTTCCAGTCACTAAAGCATCCTTCTGTCATCACCTTCTGGCTCCTACAACTAAGCCAATTTTGAATCCACCTTATCAAATTACCCTGTATCCCATGTGCATTTGCCTTCTTTAAAAGCCTCCCATGTGGGACCTTGTCAAAGGCTTTGCTGAAATCCATCTAAACAACATCAACTGCACTACCCTCATCTACACACCTGGTCACCTCCTCAAAAAATTCAATAAAATTTATTAGGCATGACCTCCCTCTGACAAAACCATGCTGACTATTCCTGATCAAATCTTGCCTCTCCAAGTAGAGGTAGATTCTCTCCTTCAGATCTTTCTCCAATAGTTTCCCTACCACTTACGTGAGACTCACTGGTTTGTAGTTCCCTGGCTTATCTCCACAACCCTTCTTAATTAGCAGAACCACATTAGCTGTTCTCCAGTCCTTTGGAGCCTCCCCAGTGGCCAGAGAGGAATTAAAAATTTGGGTCAGAGCCCCTAAGATCTCCTCCCTTGTCTCCCTCAGCAGTCTTGGACACAAAACATCTGGACCTGGAGATTTGTCCACTTCTAAGCCTGCCAACACCTCCAATACCTTGTCACTCCCTATATCAATTTGCTTAAGAACCATGCAGTCTCTCCCCGAGTTCGATACCTCCATCCTCATTCTCCTGGGTGAAGACAGATGTGAAATATTCTGCAATGGTGCCTGGATAGTCATCTCTGGTATGTCCCACGGTTTCATCTTTCTTCATTGGCATGCTGTCTGTTGTTGACATTTTTCATAACCGCATTGGTAACCGCTCAATTGCATGACTGTTATTGTACCTGTCTAATCTCAAACTGTGCTTGAGCCAGGGTCTTCTCCAGCATCACACTGGTAAGACCAAAGCCATAGTGTTTGGCTCCAACAAGAATTCCATGGCCACGGCCCGCCATCCGAACAGTCGGCAGGGAACACATGCCCGCTAACTCCAGCATCGTCGATGCCATTTCATGCTCTAACGAGCGTTGATTGGCAGAAACACCGGACCTCCGCCCATAATTGGAAGGAAGTCCCATTATGGATTGACCAGCAGCTTTCAAGTCATTCCAGGAACAGTGCTGCAATTGCCAGAAGAGGCACTGCAGTTAGCTGCCTGGAAGTAAGTGTTGGGGGAGAGGTAAATGGCAGGAGTCAAGGGAGGTTGGGTTGGTAGGAAAGGCCTGGGCGGCTGTGAGGGTGGTGATTGGGGTCTCGGGGAATAGGTGGGGAGGGAGGCAGGACTGGAGATCACTGGGCCCTAAGGGGAGGGCGCCCCCAGTCAGAAGGGGGCTTTTGTTGGGCTTCCCACCCTGGGCTGTCATCCACCCACCAGCCTAAAAATTAAGGCTGGGTGGGAAAAGGCCTTTAAGTGACCACTTAAAGGCCTTTACTGTGGCAAGGGTGGGATCCCCCATCTGAGGCTCTGTACGCCCCGGGGTAAAATCACGACCAGGTCGAGGCAAGTAGGAGCCTGGAGGGAACCCCATCCAAGCAATTTCACACTCCCCTCCCCACCTCAGAACCCGCTGTGGCGAGCATAAAATTCTGACCCATATATTTATACCTGATTCCATTTTCTCACTAGCTGTTCCCTCAAGTGGACCCTAATGGTGCGCAATTTCAGTGTGCTGCTTTGCCCCAAGTTGATTCAAACTCTGCATCCTTTCCATTATCGAGATCACTTAATTTCATTTCTAACATTGCCCATATATCATTCCTTTCACTGCTGAAACCTTATTCACACCTTTTGACATTGACTTCTTCAATGCTGTCCTCAGCAACTTCACAAGTTCCATCCTGTACGAAGTCAAATCTCATTGAAAACTCAGATGCTTGCATCCTATTACACGCTAATTCACACTCACCTAGCATATGCGAAACATCATTCACTCCAATACCCCAGCACAATGATTTGAATATCATCTTTATTTTGGAAACTCATGTGCTGCCTTGCCTCACCCTATCTCTGTGACCTCTAGAAGCCTTATACTTCAGCCCACATTCCCTGCTCTTCTGTTACCCAGCTCACAGTGCTCCATCATAAGCCTCCCCTTTGTATATTCTTCCCAAAGCCCTCAACCTTGCTACTCCTCCTTGCCTTCAAAAACAGCACCATACATTCTATTTTTGCAAGTACCTCCTTCTGAAGTGCTGTTGGGAATTTTGCTTCTTTGAAGGAGCTAAGTAAGTCCAATTTGTTGCAGGATCCGTTTGCTGTACGTTCACCACGTGGAGCAATTCTGGATAAGGGAAATATACATGCTTTTGAAATTTAGAAGTTTAACTGCATCAAAATACTTACCTTATTTACTACACGCTACTATTATGATTTTTTTTTCAGAATCTGCATTTCAATTAGTACATCATCAAAATTACCTTTATTCTGTTCCCAGGACAAAAGAGTGAAGTAGGAACAATGCCAAATGATACATTGTAATTATTAAAGGATCAAACACGTTCAAGGGTATTGCTGATAGTTTTCAATAAAGAAAGAATTGCTTTAAAATTTACTGAAAAAATGATGGGTCTGAATTTTTGGGGCTCCTTGAAGGTGGGACGGAGACAGGGAGTTTGTCCCCCGAAAAGTCTGCTGCCAGGCAGCATGTCAATTTCAAGGTGCCGATCCCGGCCTCAGCAGTAGGCACCAGGGTGGAACAGGAATCCTGCTCCCCTCCCTGTTGAGGCCACTTGGAACTAATTCAGAAGTTTGTTCAGAGCTTGTTGAAGGAGGAGGGTGGAATATTTAAAGGGGTGCACACATGGGTTTTAGAGGCTGTCAGTTCCTGAACGGGGCAGAAGAGCAGGAGTCAAGGCTGCCATTCACTGTAGGATGGCCACCTGTTTAGAAGAAAGGCTGCTGCAGGCTTTGGGGGCATGATGTCAGATTTTGGGCTGAGTGGTGATGAGGAGCAACAATCTTTGCAGGAGGGGGAAAACAATAAGCATCAGGAGGACATAGGAGAGGATAGAGAGGAGGAAGGCAACAAAGGACATACTCTCATCAGAGGATCTATCACTAAAGACTAAGATCCATGCCGTATGAGACTGCGATTCTCCAGGAAGATGATCACAGACCTCTGTGCCCTCTTCACCAAAGATTTTGCAGTATTGGTCACCATGTGCTGCCAGTAGCAATCATATTGAGGCCTTGAGCTCCTTTTGCTTCTGGCTCCTTCCAACAATCAGCTGCAGACGTTGGCGATGTCTTGGAAATGGCTATACACGATTGCATCTCACTGGTCAGTGAGGCCCTCTTTGTCAGAGCTGGATACCATATTTATTTGATGATGGATATGCCTCACAGGGACAGAGGACATTAGGTTCCACCTCCATCATTGGATTTCCTCAGGTGCAGGGCTTCCTCAGTTGCACCTGTATGGTCATCAAGGCACCTAATGACCAGTTAGTGAGAACCAAAAACAAGAAGGGTTTTCACTTCTTCAATGTCCAAATGGTCTATGACCAAGACTGCAACAAAAGTTTCCACCAAGTGTACTTACGCAACTACCCAACTCCTTCATCCCCCGCCAGTCCAGTCTGCCTCAGATCTTCACTCCAACACCCAAAGCGGATGGATGGATCTGAGGGGATAAGGGAAATCCCTTGAAGACATGGCTAATGACGTCTCTATAGGAGCCCAGAGATGATACACCCAATGCCACCTATTTAGTAGGACAACCATCAAGCAGGTCAATAGATTTCTGAAGATGTGGTGTTGGTGCCTGAAACAGTCGGACGGTGACCTCCAGGTGGAAGGCTTTGACATAAACTGCGTGGGGTGGAATTTTACGCCAGGGTGATTTTATGGTCCCGCCAAAGTCAGTGGACTTCTGAATGGCTCGCCGCATTTTATGGCCCTGTCCCCGCCATGATGGGGCTGTAAAATTCCACCCCATATCTCTCCATCAGGACAGCCAGCATCCTTAGTGATGGCTGTTGTATGAATCTAAATGAGTTCCATGCTTTGTCTGACTGCCCTCAGTTCTCACTCTCCTGGCTCTAAGAGTTCAGGAAACCTGCCTATAAGCTAATCAAGGGCTTCCTAGTGTGAAAATCTGAACTTTAATCAATTTGCCCCAGAGCCAGGCCTAAAAACAAACCCGACTCCTGTTTCCTGCTTCCACGGTGAAAAAATAGCCCATGGTATCTGATTTAAAGTTTTAAAATACAGAGCAATGAAACACCTACATGATTATTTCTTATCTTTTCTACTCTTATTAGTCCTTGGTAGTGTTTTACACTGTGGACATTGCCTTTCTCTGTGTGTCTTAATTCCATAAAAACTTGTTTTGCCACATTCTGGAATGATGAAGATGACTATATTATTGTACCTGAATTGTGGCCCCCCCACCCCCACCCCCCCACGCTAATAATTTTGCTTTTTACTTTTTTTTGTTCTGTGTGTCTGAATGAAATGTGGTATAATGAAGCCAAAAGTGGCAAGTTAGAGACTCTGGCCTTGGGGAGGAATGGTTGGGCGGGGTTATAGTGCCAGCTTGGAAGTGTGTACTCGGGGAGTCCCGGATGTGTAAACCAGGCCGATTTTAACAGTCGGGCCTCATTACCATTGTCATGACTCACTGGGGATAGTGCGCCCTGGGCCAGGATTTTCCCCCCGTTTGGAGGGGGGGAGTTGAAGTGCGGGCATGCAAGGGGCGCACCTCTGATTGGCGCCCCCAATTGGGGGCGTGCTGCCATTTCATGTGGGTGGGCCAATTGAGGCCGTTTGACCAAACCACCAGATTTCCCCAATTCTACCTAACTATTTAACTTCGGTTAACAGAATATGAGCACCAGGTTGTAAACTTTAATAAGTAAATAACTATTTGTTGAACAAACTGTTGTTAACCAGTGATAAAAGAAAGAAATATGAACTGCTAATTTCTAACTCTATCACCTAAACTCTACCCCTTCTTAAATCCCTGTACACACACATACAAGACACACACAAAAACATGGATTTTAAGGGTGGGATAAAACAGTTCAATAGCAACAACTCTGGAGCGCAGGATTCGATGAGTTGCTTTTGATTGATGTCTTCCAAATTCCTTTCAGTTCTTGTTGATGACATGAGGTAGTCTTCCAGCATTTTCCTCCTTTAGCTCACTGGTTCAGCGCTTGCCTTTCAATGTCTCTCACGATGATTTTCCCCTTTGCCTCCTGACAGGGGTTTTCAGAGAGAGCAGGTTATAGAGATATGGGGAGGAAAAAAGCCAGCTAGTTATTACTGTAGAATGACTGGAATCTTACACACACAGGAGAGAGGTTTTAGTCTTTTTCCTTTCAGGCTAGGAGCTACTCTGCTGCACTGCCCTCGCACAAACCCTGGTCACCTGGTCAGGAGCCAATTAAAATGTTGTTGCCAGGCAGCTCCCTTGGCCCAGGACTCCTTTCCTGTCTTTCATGCCACACTCTGTTCCAGGACTGCAACACTGTATATATCTCTCATCCTGTTCCAGTTCACATGTCTTTCAAACTGCAGCCATTGTAATTTTTATCTACAGTCCAACAGAAATAAAAAGATATGTTCTTTCCACCATAATGTCCAGATCCGTTACCTGGCCAGCAAGCAGATAAATCAGTATATCATGGGCACCTGTGGGATCAGTCCATGTACCCTGCTATGTGTGTTTCTCGATGCAATTGTGGGAGGAGCCAATTACAAGGGAGGTTCAGAGCTTCCCAGTGGGGCCCATTAGGTACCTGAACTCACTGCTCCCCTGCTCAGGCCTGCGACTAATATTGCAGATCAGATCCTGTTCGTGTCAGTGGGTCTCAGTCTGTTTTTAAACAAGGTGCTGCTGGCTTAGGGCTTGTGTTCAGCTTGCCTACTCCAGTGAGCTCAAGAGAGCAGATTGACATTGGGAAGGTGGCAATATCAGATAGGTAAATTGTTACCTTCATTTTAACTCATGTCTGTCCCCACCCCATATCTGGCCAGCTTTTCAGTTGGCAGTGGGAAATCTGTTAGTGAAATATTGATTACTATTACTTCATTAAATTCATTTTAATGTTCTTGAATTATTGTACAAGAAAGTAAATCTTGTCATTCTTTCATATTCAAATTTTGAATGTATACATCTGCACGGTTGTCAAATCAACAGCGACTTGTGCGCACAAGTTTATTCTTCGTTAACTTCATTGCAGTCTGGTGCATTTTCAAAGTACTGGAGACTTTAAAAAGAGAATATGATTTGAAACTAACCCCAATGAGAAAACAAATGAAATCCCTGTCTAATGTAATAATTTGCATGACGCCTTGCATTAAGCTGAAACTGTGATTACAGGACAACCTGGCTGTTAATTGTCTGCAGTCTTTAAATATGCACTTTTTTGGAAGTAGATGATAATTAATAGGTCTCGTTTACTGTTCAGCTCCAAATTACAAATGTCTTGATACTGTACCTTCAAGAATTTGCAAGTCTAATTGTGTTCCAGCAGGAGCAAAATTGATATAATCATTCAGTATGAGTTGTGTGTGCAGATTTGAATAAAACATTTAGTCATCATTAAACTTATTTCTTTCCCCTTGGAGTGAGAGATTTTGTGTAGGAAATTAACCAAAGTGAACTGATCATTAATATGGCTTTCCAACCCTCTTATTTTTTTTAATAATTATATGTACCTACATGTGAGAATTAACAAGCCTGCTGTAGAAAATACAAAACAATCATGGAATTTTCAGTCACACCTACATTTTCTAGCTTTCTTTAATCATCACTACTTTAATACAATGCCAATTGTTGATCAAGAGAAAATGATTTAAAATGATTGTTAAACTTAAAAGTAAATGACAGTGATTTGGCTTTAAAAATGTGACTGATTTAACATGGAAAGAAAATACCTAAGCATCAGTATCTTATTGTAAAGCATGGAGTTGCCATATTTGGGTAAGCTAGCATGTTCTCTATGGAGAAGGTTAAGTGCAGATTTGATAAATATGTTCAAAGTAATGAATGGCTCAGATAGTTCCTCTTAGTTTACTGTTTCCATGGACTGAAGGATTGGTAAGCAGAGGACACAGATTTAAAATGATAGGCAAAAGAACCAGAGGTGACACAATTAACTATTTTGAGGCTTCTTTTTTTCTTTCTGCAAATTGCTGTGATCTGAAGTGCATTGTTTGAAAGGGTAGTGGAAGCAGATTCAATTGTTACTTCAAATATTTATCCAATTTGCTTTTTATAGGGAAAAAATGCAGGGCAAGGGGGAAGAACAATCATGTAGGATTAGTTTAACAGATGTACCAAGGAGCTAATACTGGCATGATGAGCCAAATGGCTGCTTTTTGGGGTAGCGGGAGTGGGATGCAGCACACTAGCTGAAAGTACATTGACTTTTGGTGGGACTGGAAGATCCCGGCAATGGGCTGGGCTGGAAACCCCCACCAGGGGACCAACTCTTAGGAAATAAAATAAGGGACCTTGGAGGGTGCGGAGGTTCTGGTAAGAGCAGGGTTGGGATGCTCTTGAGATTGGGGATTTTCTTAATGATAACCTAATCAGAGAAAGACATAAGTAGAATACATAACTCTTCCAGATCGGCTGCTGTCCCATGGCTCCTTCTCCACTTTGTGGCCAACAGCAGGAGCTCATGTGCATGAAACAAAGGTACAGTCAGCAGCAAGAGGAGACTCCAGGCAGACTCCCACATCGCTGCCCAATAAATTCAGTAAACCTACAGTACAGGTGGCATCTTGGGAAGGCATATACGGGACACAGCTCAAGCGGCTAAATTACAGGATGATCCTGTAAAATACAGGATGGAGTCATCCTGTTCTGTCATGTTATCATTCCTTGATGAATTTCAAAATGTGTCATTATCCCAAGTATGAGCTTAGTGAGAAAATCTTTCATTACAAGCATTGCAGTATACCATTACAGTATTTGAGGATAAAATGCTGAAGTGTTAATTACATTGTTGGGGAGGGATAGGAACCTTTTTTATTTTATGTGATGTAATATAAATTTAACTTTTTACACCCCGCACTTTGCTAAATTTATAAATTAGAAAGGATCATGTTGGAAGTGATGTTCTCTTTTAAAAGTCATGTGCCATGTTACATTATCTTGGAATTTGCTGAGTGGGGACATTTCGTGGTATGCCTGGCTAGTTAGATTTTTTTCCCGCACCCTTAAGCTTCAACTTTCTTTTGTTCTGAAAGTGTGAGCTAGTAATGACACGTGAGGGCAAGAGGGCAGCAGGGACCATGGGGGATGACTGGATGAACCGTTTATCTCCGTAACCACTGAGTTAAAGCATTGAGAAATAATTGGAAGAAGCATCGAGCTGGAGGAGTCAATGTCAAAAATTGGGTAGAGGGAAAGAAATGGGGAGAAGAAGATTGGATTTGGACAGTGAAAAGAGACAGGAAGGAAAAGTAAGAAAAAAATTTAAATTAAAAATTTGATATTTCTAAAATCTCCAACTATAATTCACTACCTGAAAAAACAAGACTTCATTTTTAATTGATCACTTTCTGGGCTAGAGAGGTTGATTGGCAGTTATTAATAATGATCACATTGGTAAAAGAGTACTTACCCCATTAATTACTAGACTAAACTTTGTGTCGAATTTAATATGCAATTAATGTGCAAATGCAGCAACTTAATGATACTCATGGGGCGATTAAAGATGCCGTATTCACAAGGCTAACAGCAGAGCAATGTAAATCTTCCAGTTACTTGTGGCAATTTGTAACTCACAGGGTGTTTCTTCTTTTTCACAAATTGCTAGTAATTTGCAACATGATAATGCTGTGCATCGTTTGCATGCTTTTTAGTGGCAAATTCCAGCCCATTATTTCGTTTATGGTCAAAAGAACAATTGAACCAGCATGCTTCTCTGAATGATCTATAATTTATCTTATGGATGATATTGACTTGGGATTTGAGATAATTTCAGAGAGCATATCATTTAGTTAGCTGATTTACTTGGGTACCCTATCCTTATTGTTACATACAGCTGGGTACTTTGAAAATAATACCTGCTGTAAAATAAAATATGAAGTGGCTAATAAAAGCTATAAATATTGAATATAAAGTTGTAGTTCTGTTAATGAACATGCTTCATATCTGCTGAAAGAATCTTGTCAAAAGTGTGCTCTCATCTCAATATCTTTAATTGGGCATAAGTAGAAAATTCACTGAAGCCTTACTTCATTGTTGCTCCATTTTAATTGCATAGGCCCGTCTTTCTTATGTTCAAGCATCAGAACAGCTGAACCAGAATTATGATCAAAATAAACTCCCATCAAGAAAAGCTCAACTGTACACCTTACAGACAACTAAGGAATTTGATGTCCTTATTGTTGGGGGCGGGGCAACAGGATCTGGCTGTGCTCTAGATGCTGTTACTAGGGGTAAGTAACTTCTAATTTTAAAAGTTTGCATTTATTTTGTGTGTTAATGTGTCTATAATGCTCTCTCATACATTGACTTATAATCTAGCAGTTTGAGTGTAGTTGACAACCATGTATATATCTATATTATATATATATATATATATATATATACATGTGTCCATGTACTGTCTTTCCCTTCCACGCTGTCTTAGTAGGTAATATATGGTTTGATTTTTGTATTCAAAATTTTGTCAGGATTTTTGATACATTTCTCACTTATATTTGTAATGGTTTTAACTGCAGTCTGCACGTAAAATCAACTGTTCAGTGATACTGGCTGTAAAATTGTACCGCTGATATGAACTAAATAGTCAAATCTGAACTTGAAAGAAAGAAAGAAAGACTTGCATTTATAAGTGCCTTTCATAACCTCAGGATGTCCAAAAGCATTTTACAGCCAATTAAGCATATTTGATGTGTAGTCACTATTGACTACATTCCTCTGAATTTACAGCATTTTAAAAATAGTAAGTAATCTTTATTACTGAGTTGGCTCTTCTGGGGTTCAATGTACTTTCTTTGTGCTTGTGATTGGAGCCACGTAATGACAATGATATATGTATTATATTTTGTTTTACAAAATGCCACTCTGCCCATTTCAGCTCTGTGCTCTTGCTTTTACTTTGATTACAAAATTGTCAGAAGACCAACAATAGGCCAGTTGGGTGTTTAAATGAAAGTTTTGCTCCATCAGTTTAAAAACTGCATTTGTGTGTCCTTGCCCCTGTTCACTGTGCCATGCAGTTCCATGTAATGATTGAATAAAAAAGGGTTTTCATGGAATCTGATTTTAAATAATTTTGACAAAACAAAACATTTTCAGTACAGGAACAAACTATATTTGAAATATGTTAATGAAATGTTTTAATATGGCTTGTGGAAAGATGTTAGGCCAGAAGCATTCATCAGACCAGGAAAGCTCCCTCTTAAAAGAAATGTGTTGTCCAGTTTGAACATAACATAAGAAATAGCAGGAGTTGGCCATTCAGCCCCTGAAGCCTACCCTGCCATTCAATAAGATCATGGCTGAACTGCTCCATCCCATAGAAACCCTCATCAGCACAAGCAGTAATATATGTTTGTTCAATCACTTCTTATCCTATTACTTAATTGGATATATTAGCTTAGAAATTGAATTGTACCTTTAAGCATCATTGATTTGGCTATTGATTAACCACCCAAATAAAGACTACAGCATAAATATTGTAAAGGAGTCCTCAATCAGGAATTAGGCCCAATTTGCATATGTGGAGGGCTTGCTGCCTGTTACAAGTGGACACCCTGGATGCGTACGGAATCATCCTAAAAAATATGGCAAATGATTCA
Organism: Carcharodon carcharias; assembly: GCF_017639515.1. Lineage (NCBI taxonomy): Eukaryota > Metazoa > Chordata > Chondrichthyes > Lamniformes > Lamnidae > Carcharodon > Carcharodon carcharias. The sequence continues at coordinate 68,846,080 of NC_054478.1, read as the reverse complement.
CTTCTGTTGCAGAATGAATGTATGGACTCTGCCCGCTATATTGGACTCACAGGAGCTTGTTTTACCCAATCCACAGCTCAATCTAAATGCCATTTGCGCTGAACTTCCCTCTAGGTTTTTGGTGAATTAGAGACAAGCCCACTGATTCTCTCACATTCATGTGGTCCATCTCCAGTACTTCCCTTCCCTTCCTTGACTTCTCTATTTCTGGGGATAGACTGTCTACCAATATTCATTACTAGCCCACCGCCTCTCACAGCTACCTTGACTACACCTATTCACAGCCTGCTTCCTGTAGGGATAGTTTCTCTGTCTCCATTGCATCTGTTCTGATGATGCTACCTTCCACAACGGCGCTTCCGACATGTCTTCCTTTTCCCTCGGCCAAGGATTCTCCCTCCCTGTGGTTGACAAGGCCCTCAACCGTGTCTGACCCATTTCTCGCACTTCTGCCCTCACCCTCTCCCTTCCCTCCTAGAACCACAGTAGGGTTCCCCTTGTCCTCACTTTGCACCTCACCAGCTTCCGTATTCAAAGGATTATCCTCTATCATTTCCACCAACTCCAGCATGATGCCACCACCAAGCACATTTTCCCCTCCCCTCCCCTGTCAGCATTCCGAAGTGACCGTTCCGTGCATGCCACCTGTATTCCCTGCTGACAATGTGGTCTTCTCTACATTCTCTACATTGGGAGCCAAACACTGACTGGGTGACCGCTTTGTGAAACATCCTCGCTCAGTCTGCATGTATGACCCCCGATTTTCCAGTCACTTGCCATTTCAGTTCACCATCTTGTCTCATACTCATATTTCCGACTTCGACATGAAAGCAAGAACATAAGAACTAGGAGCAGGAATAGGCAATTCAGCCCCTTGAGCCTGCCCCGCCATTCAATATGATCACGGCTGATCTCATTTTGGCCTCAGCTCCAATTTCCCGCCCTGTCCCCATAACCTTTTAACCCTTTCTTAATTAAAAATCGGTCTATCTCCTCCTTAAATTTATTCAGCGTCCCGGCATCCACTGCACACTGAGATAGTGAATTCCACAGATTCACTACCTTTTGAGAAAAGTAATTCCTCCTCATCTCTGAATTAAATCTACCACCCCTTAGCCTAAAACTATGGACTCTCGTTCTAGAATGCCCCACAAGGGGAAACATCTGCTCCACGTCTACTTTGTCTATCCCCTTTAGCATCTTATATACCTCAATTAGATTTCCTCTCATCCTTCTAAACTCTAGCGAGGAAAGGCCTAAACTGCTCAATCTTTTCTCATAAGACAAGCCCCGCATCTCTGGCACCATTCTAGTGAACCTCCTCTGAACCGCCTCCAATGCAACTACATCCTTCCTCAAGTAAGGAGACCAAAATTGTGCACAGTACTCCAGGTGCGGTCTCACCAATGCCTTGTACGGTTGCAACAACACTTCCCTATTTTTATGCTCTATTCCTTTAGCAATAAATGCCAAAATTCCATTTGCCTTCCTTATTACCTGCTGTACCTGCATACTAGCTTTCAGTGATTCATGCACGAGATCACCCAGATCCCTCTGCACTGAAGCATTCTGAAGTTGCTCTCCATTTAAATAATAAGTCATCTTTTTATTCTTCCGACCAATACGGACAACCTCACACTTACCCACGTTAAACTTCATCTGCCAAATTTTGGCCCATTCACCTAACCTATCCATATCCATTTGTAAATTTCTTATTTCTTCATTGCAGCTTACTTTCCTGCCTATTTTGGTGTCATCTGCAAATTTAGCTATAGTACCTGGCTATCCCTGAATCCAAGTCATTAATATAAATTGTAAATAGTTGGGGCCCAAGGATCGAACCCTATGGCGTCCCGCTAGTTACAGCTTGCCATCCAGAAAAAGACCCATTTATCCCAACTCTTTGCTTTCTGTTGGTTAGCCAATCCTCTATCCAAGCTAATATATTACCCCAACTCCGTGTGATCTTATTTTGTATATTAATCTTTTGTGCGGCACCTTATCAAAGGCCTTCTGGAAGTCCAGATATACTACAAGCACAGATCCCCATTATCCACTTTGCTTGTCACATCTTCAAAGAACTTCAAACTTGTTTTACTCTTCATAAAACCATGCTGACTTTGATTGATTGCATTTTGACTTTCCAAATGCCCTATTTCTACTTCCTTAATAATGGATTCCAACAATTTCCCAACAACAGACATTAAACTAACTGGTCGATAGTTTCCTACTTTCTGCCTCGCCCTTTTTTGAATAAGGACATTATATTAACATTTTTCCAATCCACTGGAACCTTTCCAGAATCCAGGGAATTTTGGAATATTATAGCCAATGCATCCACTATCTCCATTGCCACTTCCTTTAAGATCCTGGGATGTGGGCCATCAGGTCCTGGGGACTTGTCACTCTTTAATCCCAATAGTGTGCTCAGTACTTTTTCCCTAGTGATAGTGATTATTCTAAGTTCCTCCTTCTCTATATCCTCTGCACTACCTGTTACTATTGGGTGGTACTAGTATCCTCCACCGTGAAAACTGAGGCAAAATATTGATTAAGTGTCTCTGCTATTTCTGCGTTCTCCACTATTAACTCCCCAGTCTCATCCTTCAAGGGACCAAAATTCACTTTAGCTACTCTCTTTCCTTTTATAAACTTGTAGAAGCTTTTGCTATCAGTTTTTACATTTTGCGCTAGTTTTCTTTAATAATTTACCTATGCTTTTTCTACTTTTTTTTTAGTAACCTTTTGTTGATCTTTAAAAGTTTCCCAATCTTCCAGCCTGCCACTAACCTTTGCAATTTAGTTTTTGCCTTTAGTTATCTTTAACTTCCTTGCTTAGCCATGGATACTTTCTCCCCCTCTTACCATCTTTCTTCCTCTTTGGAATATATTTTACTTGGGAGGAATTGAATATCTCCTTAAATATCTGCTATTGTTCATTAACTGTCCTTCCTTGTAGTCTTCCTGCCCAGTCTACTAGGGCCAAATCTGCCCTTGTGCCTATGCAGTTACCTTTGTTTAACTCTAGAACACTAGTGTGGGATTCAAGTTTCTCGCTCTCAAACTGACCTTGACATTCTAGCATGCTATGATTACTCTTCCCTAGAGGATCTCTTACTATGAGATCATTAATTAATCCCATCTCATTACACAAAACCAAATCCTGAATAGCCTGCTCCCTGCTTGGTTCCACAACAGATTGCTCCAATAAACAATCTCTAATACACTCTATGAACTCTCCCTCGAGACTACCCTTGCCAATTTGATTAGTCCAGCCTATATGCATATTAAAATCACCCATGATTATTGCCTTGCTTTTCTTATATGCTCCCAGTATTTCCTGGTTTATACTGTGCCCTGCTGCTAAACTACTGTTTGGGGACCTATAGATTACTCCCACCAGGGATTTCTTTCCCTTGCTATTTCTTATTTCTAGCCAGACTGACTCAACGTCTTGCTCTCCAGTGCCTACATCATTCCTCACTATAGCACTGATCTCTCCCTTTACTAACAAAGCTACATCGCTTTTCTTTTTCCTTCCTGCCTATTCTTCCGAAATACTGAGTACCCTTGGATATTCAACTCCCAAACCTGTTCTCCCTGTAACTACGTCTCAGTAATCGTCACCTATTTATCTCTATTTGCGCTGTTAATTCATTAGTTTTATTCTAAATGTGCATTCAGATACAAAGCCTTTAAGTTTGCCTGATTGTCAATTTTCCCTACTTTTATATGATTCTTTGGTGCAATGTGGCGTTCACACACTCTGTCCCTTCGTTTCATTTTTTGGTAACAATCAGCCTCATCATTAACCTGCACTCTTCCCCTCTCCTTAAACTTTGATATTTTATATTTCCATGCAACTGAACTCCCCCCCCCCCCCCCCCCCCCCCCCCCCCCCCACTGTTTAGTTTAAAGCCCTATCTACAACGCTAGTTATGCGATTCGCCAGGTCCCAGTATGATTCAAGTGGAGCCCGTCCAAACGGAATAGCTCCCTCTTTCCCAAGTACTGGTGCCAATGTCCCATGAATTCGAGCCCATTTATTCCACACCAATCTTTGAGCCATGAATTTACCTCTTTAATCTTATTGACCCTGTGCCAATTAGCTCGTGGCTCAGGTTGTAATCCGGAGAATATTACCATTTTGGTTCAGCTTTTTAATTTAGCCCCTAGCTGTTCATATTCCCTCAGCAGAACCTCTTTCCTCATTCTACCTATATCGTTGGTAGCTACGTGGACCATGACAACTGGATCTTTCCCCTCCCATTCCAAGTTCCTCTGCAGCCCAGATGAGATACCCTTAAATCTGGCACCAGTTAGGCAACACAGCCTTCAGGACTCTCGATCCTGGCTACAGAGAACAGTATCTATTTCCCTAACTATACTATCCCCGATTACAACTACATTTCTCTTTTCTCCCCCCACTTGAATGGCTCCCTGTACCACGGTGCTATGGTCAGTTTGCTCATTCTCCCCACAGTCCCCATTCTCGTCCTCACAGGGAGCAAGAATCTCAAACCTGTTGGATAAGGGCAAGGGCTGAGGCTTCTGCAGTGCTACTTCCTGAATCCCTCTACCTGCCTCACTCATAGTCACACCCTCCTGTCCCTGACCACTGGCCAAATTTAAGTTAGTTAATCTAAAGGGTGTGACTGACTCCTGAAACACAGCATCCAGGTAACTATCCCCCTCCCTGATGTCTCGCAGTGTCCGAAGCTCAGACTCCAGCTCCTCAACTCTGAGCCGGAGTTCCTCGAGCAACCAACATTTGCTACAAACGTGGTCATTAGGAACCACATTGGAGCCCACCAGCTCCCACATCATGCAGCCACAACACATCGCCTGGCCCTGCCTCTCTATTTTATTTAATTAGCTTTTCAACTTGTTTTTAAATTTCTACTGGTCTTTAGTTTATCAATCTGTAAAATATTTCTCCTAATTACCTTTAATCTGAAAGCAAGTTAGAGTAGATATTCAAAATACACTTTTGAAAATCAACTGGAACTTGCTCTCTCTGCTGAGTTGAAGCTGAAGTGTTAGGCCTCCGATCCTGGGCCCCAGTAGTCACCTTTAATCTGAAATCAACTTAGAACAGGTAGTTCAAACTAGCAGTTACTTACCAACCAATGAACTTATGGTTTTCCTGTGATGTCACTTTATTTTTCACTCGGTGACAGTGACTGCAGAGGACACTCTTCCCAGACTGCTTCCCGGCGACGGTGACTGCAGAGGACACTCTCCCCAGACTGCTTCACAGCGATGGTGACTGCAGAGGACACTCTTCCCAGATATAAGCTGAAGGAACAGCACCTCATCTTCTCATTAGGCACTTTACAGCCTTCTGGACTAATCATTGAGTTCAACAATTTCAGACCATCAATCTGTTTTCCATTTTGAATTCTCTTCCCCCAAGTGCCAGCCCAAATCTTGTTCTCAGGTTTTTGCTTTCAGACAGTGCAAATCTTTATTCTGCCATTAACACATCTTGCTATTTTGCTTTCAGACAGTGCTGAACTTTATTCTGCCATTAACACCTACTCTGGACCAATGCTTTGTGTCTTTAATGCTATCATTACATTGTGTTCCATGACATCTTTGTCATTTAATGTCCCCCGCCCTCTAACCCACCCCTGACTTTTTCTTTCGCTCCACTTGACCCAACCTCTTTTGTCAGTATGAAACCTATCATATACCTACCTCTCTTTGGTTCTGGAAATGAATTGTATTGGGCTCAGTTTCTCTCTCCATGGATGTTGCCAGACCAGGTGAGTTTTTCCAGCACTTCCTGTTTTTATTTCAGATCTTCAGCATTCACAGTATTTTGCTTTTATTTTAATGTTTATTGGACAAATGGGAGCAGAAATTTAAGTTTGATTCATTCTTGTTATGGTGGTATTTATTTTAGGGAAAAGGATTAATTCTTGTACCAGCTCCCTAACATCAAAAAAGAAGGTAGGAAAGGCAAGTTAAAATAGTTTTGCAGAATTTCCACCAGTTCAACCGTTGGTGCTCCCAGCACACTATGCAGTGTATACAGTGTGTGATGGAAATGGGGCCCAGCAAACTGGACTCCTTGGAAAGGGCCAATTCTTTTCAAATGCTTCTTTGGGTGGACCACCCTGGCTAGTGGGTGGTCAGATTTACATGCTGTCATCCACCTCCAGTCATTGGGTTCTACAGTTATACATGTTATTTAAATGGCCATGGGAATTCCCACATGGTCATAGGCACATGGGCCTAGTAGACTGAAGTGTTGTGGTAATTCAGGATCATGCATTTTTACAGTCAATTGAAATAAAGCAACCTCCTAAAGTGATATAAATTTAAATAAAATATAACTGGACCTACTTTGTATATATTACGATGTATAAAGGTTTATGTACTTCTCTCCTTTAACATAAAATGTAAAAAAATCTTAACCCCATTAAAGGATATTTGAAGGATCATTATAGTTTTGCTTCCTCCTTCTTGCCTCTTCCAACTGTAGAGGTGTTCACACTCATGTGCTGGATTTTACAGTGGTGGGGGGGGTGGACTGTTCTTCCCTCACTGAAGGAAAGTCGACCAGCAGCCAACATGCCGGAAAGAAGCCTGCCCTGCACCCATAACATGCTGGGGGTGGGCTAAACTAGCTGAGAGCGGGACTTCTGCCCCTAGGTGGGAGGAGGTCCCGCCCTCAAGAGCTGCTGGCTAATCTAATTGGCCAGCAGCTCCAGCATTCCCGGCTGCACCGCTGCTCAGTAGTGGGTGCTGCCGGGACTGCAAGAAGAAGCATGAAGGAGCGAGGTGGCTGTCCCCGAAAAGTAAGTCCCAGATTTAGGGCAGGAAGGGATATGAAAGCCCAGGGAGGAGAGAGAAGCGGTTGGGTATAGGGCTCGGGTTTTGGAGGGTAGGCAACAAGGGAGGAAGCTGGAGGTGACATCTTGCGGGGGGGAGTTGCCCTTGATGCACACAGGGTAGCCCCCCCTCCCCTGAAAGAGGTGCTCCCGCTTCCTTCTTGCTGCTTTTCACCTAGACCACAAAAAATGGCCTTCCCAGTCCCACCTGGCCTGGCCAAGCATATTATGGTGTGTTCAGAATATTATCCTGGTCAGTAGGCTTGCTAACAAGTCGAATTGACCTTTAGTTATTCATTTAAATATGGCAGATGAGCTGCTGATTTCAGCACCCATCCACCTACCCTGTCATGGGGGTCAGCTTAGGGATGGACAAGAAGGTGGGGGGGCTCGCTAGCCACCCAATGTATTTTATGTGCCCCCCTCAATGCCAAATACATGCCTCGTGGGGGCTGTAAAATCCAGCCTATTAAGGAGCTCCTCAACCAGTAGGGCATCAGTGAACTGTATCAAAAGTCGTGCAACAGGGTGTTTTTCTTTCACTATTGTTACGATCTCAGTTACGATTTCAAGAGAAATTTGAACTCCCAGTTAATACCTGAAAGCACTATACCACAGGATTTGAATTTTAAGCAAAATGCTTTATTGTACAAGAATTAAACAAAGGAAGTACTACTACCTTAACACTATATTTCGTAAAGCCTTATTATTTAAACAAAAAATTCTTAATCTGATTGGCTGACAACTGAGCAGTCCCAGCAGACCTCAGTCATGGCTGCTACTGGGACTACAAGCAGTGTAAGGAGAAGATCCACGAATACTAGACTTACAGGTTGGGGAGGGCTCAGGGACCCTGGCTGGGGGAGGAATTTGGGGGGGGGGGTCAGGTTCAGGAGGCTAGGGGGCGAGGCACAAAGTGGGGGATACTATCTTTGGGGTGGTGCCCTTGACGGGCAGAATGTATCCCTCAAAGGAGTTACCCCATTCTGACCTTTTAGCCCAAAGTCATGAAAGAGAGGATGGCCTCCTCCATTCCACCTTCCACAGCCGCATATATTATTGTTGCCAAGGTGGAAACAGGCCCTAAACTGGCCATTAATTGTCCAGTTAAGTACCTCAATAGTCCTAAGGGTGTTGGGCTGGCTGGCGCCTTACTTATGGACGACAGTTTGGGGGTGGGTGGAAAGGCGGTGGGCTAGCCACCCATCCTATTTTACATGGCATTCCACCTGCAAGAACGCCAGTGTTGGGCCATGAAATTCCTCCCATTGTTTCTCCCTATCCTCTCTGCTAAAATGCATCACCTCACACTTCCCTGTATTAAATTCCATCTGTCACTTGTCTGCTCGCCTATCTATGTCCTGTTTCAGGCAATTCTTATCATTTTTCATTGTTTGCCGCTCCTCCAAATTTGTTATCATTGGCAAATTTTGATATTTTACTACATATTCCAAGATCCAAGTCATTTATATATAGAGAAAAAGGCAATGGTCCTTGTACTGACCCTTGAGAAACACCACTGTCTATTACCCTTCAGTCTGAAAAACAATCATCTACCGTGACTTGCTGCTTTCTGTCCTTAAGCCAATTTATTTATCCAGTTAGACACTGACCCTCCTATTCCATAAGCCTCAATTTTGTTAACCAGCCTTCTATTTAAAAAAAAATTGTTAGATTGTTTTATTGGATTGTCGCTATCCATAATGTTGTAGAAGTTACCAAGACATCGTAACATTACTGTAAATATGTACATAGTTCAGAGGGTACAGGTATGGAGAGGACCCCAAGGCATGTCCTTTCATGTTGCTATCCATCTTACTGGTGGGCGGTACTGCACTTAATCCCAGGTTGACCCTTAATTGACCAGATCTTTCTACTACACATCCTCTGAAGGCTTTATTGCCTGGATATAGACTGACAATAGTTACTTACAGCTTAATTCAAGTCTTGCATTGTCATTAGGCTTGTGTATTCAATTATAACTTGTGTTGCAATTATAACTACTCTAACTCTAACCTACTTTGTGATTAACATTACATTAGCAGCATGCATTAACAGAGTTTATACTGTCCCATTATCCCCCTTCAAGTCTTTGAGATCAGGATTTGTACCACTGCCATGTCTTAGTTGCTGACTGGTCAGGAGAGTGGTAGAAACTAGGGGCTGTTGTTCTTGGTGGTGGATCATTAGTTAGAGCTGGGTGCAGGGCTAGTTTCATGCGCTTTTTTCATTGTGAGGTGTTGCAATATGCTTGGTCGGTTCGCCTGCTGTGTCGATGGTTTGGTACCAGCAGTGGTGATCGTTTCTTTCTGGGAGGACAGGAGTGGTATCCGTCCAGCTGTTGGTTGCGTCTCTTCTTCCTCTTCCACCTTTTCCAGCATCTGGAAGCCTTCTGGGGTTGAGAGGAAGCCATCCTGTGGATAGAAGAAGAATGTAGAGGCTACTCACCTTTGTGGAATAGTGTTTGCCTCAGGCTGTTCCCTGGTTCTAGTAGACTCTGTGGTCTCATCACACTGGCTGGGGCCTTATGTAGGTTGTCATCTCAACCGACTGCATCGTGGTCGCTGGTGGAGGCAGAAGCTCTGTTGGAAGGCATTCTGGCTCTGGCATCACCTCCACTGGGGATGCTGTGGTAACCTCCTGCGCTGCAGTTGGTCTGGCCCTTGGTTCGGTTTGGGGACGGGAAAAGGCTTTTCAGCTTTTTTATTCAGCTCTGCAGAGCCCACTTTTTCAGGGTCAACTACTCAAATCCTGAGTTCATCCTTCTGGATGAAAAGTAACTCAAGCTTCTCTTCATCTTCATAGTCATACGCTAAACTCAACATTCTGTCTTGAAGTCCATATAGACAACATCCAGTGCATTAGGAACATAGGCAGAGAGAACTTAGAAGCAGGAGTAGGCCATTCGGCCCTTCAAGCCTGCTCTGCCATTTCAAAAGATCATGGCTGGTCTGACTGTGGCCCCAACTCCATGTTCCCATCTGCCCTCCCATAGCCCTTGACTCCCTTGCTATCAAAAATCTAACCAGCTCTGCCTTGAATAAATTCAATGACCCAGCCTCCATTGCTTTCTGGGGAAGAGAATTCCACAGACTAATGACCCTCTGAGAGAAAAAAAACCCCTCATCTCCGTATTAAAAGGGAGACCTCTTATTTTTAAATTGTGTCCCCTAGCTCTAGTCTCCCCAACAAGAGAAAACATTCTCCTGGTATCCTCTCTATCAATCCCCTCAGGATCTCAAGTGTTTCAATTAGATTACATCTCATTTTTCTGAACTCCATTGTGTGGAGTCCCAACCTCTTCAACGTTTCTTCATAAAATAAGCCCTTCAGCCCAGGAATGAATCAAGAGAATCTGCTCTGCACTGCTTCTAATGCATTTTTATCCTTTTTCAAATAAGAAAACCAGAACTGTACACAGTATTCCAGATGCAGCCTCACTAAGGCCCTGTACAACTGTAGCATAACATCCCTACTTTTGTATTCTATTCCGCTTGTAATAAACGCTAATATCCCCTTTGCCTTCCTAATTGCTTACTGTTCTTGCGTACTTTTTGTGATTCATGTATTAGGACACCCAGATGCTTCTGTACCGCCAGGCTGCTCAATCCCTCTCCATTTGAATAATATACTGCTTTTCTATTCTTCCTGCCAAAGCTGACAAGGTCACATTTTGCCACATTATTCCCAATCTGCTAAATTTTTGCCCCTTCACTTAACCTATCTATATCCCTTTGTAAGCTCTTTACCCCACCTTGACAACTGAATTTCCTACATATCTTGGTGTCATTAGCAAATTTAACTACCATACATTCAATCCCTTCACCCAAGTCTTTGATATAGATTGTAAATAATCGAGGCCCCCAACACTGATCCCCCAGAACTCCACTAGTTACAACTTGCCAACCCGAAAGCGACCCATTCATCCCTAATCTCAGTGTCCTATGGTTAATCAGTCCTCTGACCTTGCTAGTATGTTACCCCTTACACCATGAACTTTTATTTTGTGTTGTAACCTTTTGAGTGGCACCTTATTAAATGATTTTTGGAAATCCAAATACACTACATCTACAGGTTCCCCTTTATCCATGTTGATTGGTACAACCTCAAGGAACTCTAATAAATTAGTTAAACATGATTTCCCTTTCACAAAACCATATTGACTGTCTGATCCCATTATGATTTTCTAAGTATCCTACTACAACCTCCTTAATAATGGATTTGAGTAATTTCCCTATGACAGATGTTAGGCTAACTGGCCCATAGTTCCCTGCTTTCTGCCTCCTTCTCTTGAATAAAGGTGTGACATTTTCTATTTTCCAATCTGCTGGGACCCTTCCATAATCTAAGGAATTTTGGAAAATTATAACCAATGCTTCTACTCTCTCTGCAGCCACTTCTTTTTGAGTATGAAACATAGGCCATCAGGTCCTGGATACTTCTCAACCTTTAGGTCTAATAGTTTTCCAAGGACTATTTCCCTGGTGATGGTGATTATTTTAAGTTACTCCCTCCCTTTCACCTCTTGATTTTCAAGTGTCTTTGGGAAGTTCTCAAAGTGTTCTGTTACTTCATCAAAAGATTCAATTAGATTAGTCAAGCACGACCTGCCTTTTAAAAATCCATGTTGGCTATGCTTAATTAACTCAAATCTATCCAAGTGCTTGTTGATTTTTTCCATGATTATGCATTCCAAAACCTTGTCCATCACTAAGGTTAAACTAACTGCCCTGTAGTTGCTAGGACAGTCCTTACCCATTTTCTTGAATAAGGTTGCCACATTTGGCACTTGCCAATCCCTTGGCATGCTCTCCATATCTAGGGAAAGTTGAATGATTAAGGCAGCCCTTCCACTATTTCCATTCTCATTTCCTTTAGCAACCTTGGATGCAAGCCATCTGGACCAGGTGACTTATCTATGCTAAGTGTAGCCAGCCTTTCCGGTTCCACTTCCCTTTCAATTTTCACATTATCCATTACCTCCTCTTTCTCTGCTTCTACAAATATTTTGTCAGACTCCTCTTAATAAATACTAATAAGGAACTCGTCAAGTATTCTAGCCTTGCCCTGCACCTTTCAGCATATATAACACTCTTCCTCCCTAATAGGACCCACTCCACCTCTTACTACCTACTTAGCATTTACATGCTGGTCGAAGATCTTTGGATTCTCTTTTATGTTGACTGCAGTGCTATTCTCATACTCTCCCTTTGTCAGTCTTATTTTCCTCTTCACCTCCTCTCTCAACCTACTGTTTTTGACCTAGTTTTCACTTGAAGAATTCACCTGACACGCATCATACACCTTTTTGTTTCATCATAATCTCTATTTCCCTCGTCATCCAAGGAACATTGCTTTTGGCTCCCTTACCTTTCACCTGTTTTAGAAAACGTAGCCTGCACCTGAAACATAGGATTACTTCATCTGGACACAACCTTCCTCTTAAAGATCACTCATTTTTCTGTTAGTTTTTTCTGTCACTCTCTGGTTCTATTTTACCCTGGCAAAACCCCTTTTCAGCACATTGAAATTAGCCTTCTTCCAATTCAGAAGTTCTATATTAAATTGTCCCTTGCCCTTCTCTATTACTAATCTAAACCTTATGATATGATGATCACTGTTACCCAATGCTCCCTCACAGACTCTTGGTCATTTCCCAGCACCAGATCCAGCAATCTCTCCTTTCTAGTTGGCCCGAGAATATATTGATCAAGAAATTTCTCCTGAACACATTACATAAATTCCTCTCCCTCCTTACCCTTTAACACTATCCCAGTCAATATTTAGGTAAATAAATTCACCGAGTATCAACACTCTATAATTCTTGCACATCTCTGTGATTTCCCCGTAGACTTGCTCCTCTATCTCTCTCTGACTTACTATTTGCAGACCTATAGAATACCTGTAATACTATGATCATAACTTTTTTACTTCTCAGCTCTAACCAAGAGCCCTTGCCCCCTCAACGTCATCTCCTTCTTCCAACATTGCAATGTCTTCCTTAATCAGTAACCATGCTCCACCTCCCTATTTACCTTCTCTATCTTTCTGAACACTTATACACTTGGAGAGAATTTTTCCCATATCGGGGAGGGAGTGCGGGTGCTGGCAGGCACGGTCCCGATCGCCACTGGCATGGGCAGGCCAATTAAGGCCCACCCAGCATGATTGGCAACTCCAGGGGGCGGCGGGAGTGGGGAGTGGGGTTGGGGGGTGGAGGGGGTGCGCAGGCAGAACGGCAATCGCCGCCGGGTCCAATGGCGACCCGGCGGCCTGTTTAAAGGCCAAGCTGCAGCCGCACCAGGGCTGCAGTACATGGTCAGAGATTGGGGGCAAGGCAAATCTGAAAGAGCCATGCAGGAGGGTAGGGCGGGTGGCCTGTGTGCGCCCAGGTTCTCCGATGAGTGCCTTGCTGCCCTCCTCGAGGTGGCAGCACGGCGGGATGTGCTTGGCCCTGAGGATGGGAGGAGGAGGCCACCCCACTTGACCAAGCGTGCGTGGGAGGAAGTCGCGGAGCTCGTGAGCTCCCACGACGTTGCGCGGCGCTCATAGACACAGTGCCGCAAACGCTTCAACGACCTGCTACGCTTGGGAAGGGTGAGTAGCATGTTGGCATCATTCACTATACCCATCATGTGACCTTCTCCCCCACTGGTGGATCATCCACGTCTGAGTGGCCTGAGCGTTAGTGACAGCATGTGTCCTTAGCTGGGCTGCCCAGTAGAGATTGTCTATGCATTCGTCAGCATGGGAGGGTTGAGATGAGATGGGTTCTGCACCCAAGCATGTGGTGCAGTGACACCGACATGACTGTGGTGGGTTCAGACTGGGGGAGCCACACGCAGGTGCACTGGTTGAACTCCACGACATGTGGAAGTCAGGGTGATGACATGGTGTGAGGGGATCTTCAGGGTCCTGTGGCACATATAGATGTGCTGTCCTCAGCCCTCCACGTCATTGTGCCTCCTTGCAGCGGCTGGTACAAATGCATGTTCCCAACTGTGATGAAGGCAGCATGTGGGGGAGGGGGGGAGGTGGTGGTGGTGGAGGAAAGGACACACCAGGCATATTAGTGTGAGTGCCAGCCACCAGCAGGGGGAGGATGCACTGCAGACCTGCAGTGGCCAACTCGGCTTGGGGTGGGCTGGCTGCGAGGAGATTGACGGTACAAGTGTCACTTATCAATGTGATTTTTTTTCATTTTCAGGAGAAGAATTCTCATAACAGCGCTGAAAGGCTGAGGACTGGCAGTGGGCCTGCCCAGATATTGATGCTCAGCCTCTATGAGCAGGAGGCACTGGACCTGGAGAAGCGGCATGCACCCAGGTCCACTGGAGCCAGAGAGGTTGGGGTTCCATGGGCAGGTATGTATGGCCAGCATTCACGTTACCAGTGGTCTCCCAGCATCCGTTCCATTGCTGATTGTTCAGTGAGCGACGTTACAACATTGGCTTACCCAGTGCGTGTGGAATGATGAGTGCTTGGTGAGCCGGGGGACAGGCATGTACGTTATGTACATTGACATTGCCCACAGGCTAACTGATTGAATTTCGTTACTCTTCCTTTCAGCATCATCGGCGCACGGCCGGGACCCGGAGCAGCAGGGGGCCCCTCTGACACCTGAGAGGCATGAAGTTTCACCATTAGAAGCGTCACACCATCTCTGCCAGGCAGGCACCAGCGCAGATACTGGCAACCTGGTGGGCATTATATCTTCAGCTAGTATCCCGGGTCACAGCAGTGAGGGCACTTCACAGTCGCTGGAGCAGCTGGTAGAGACAGAGAGTGCTGATGTCGCCTGCAGTCGGAGAACTGAAAGAGCCCAGGCACATGCTCAGTCCGTGGCAGATGATGAGCCTCTGGAGTTGTGGGCGATGCAGCCAAGTGCTGAAATGAGGCCGGGTGTTCGGGAACATCTGATGGAGATACATGAGGCTCTCCTTGGCTTGGTGTCAGTGGTAGAGGAGTCTACATGGGCCGTGGCTGATGCATTGAACATCATGGCTGAGCGCCAAGCTTCCTCCATGGAGAGATTGGCGACTTATGGAGAGGCAGCTCCAGGGATAGAATCAGGGGTCCCTGGGGTTGGGCTCTGACCTGCATGCCCTCACAGGGACATTGACCTCATCTGTTCAGTGCCCATGTGTGGGCGGTGGTTTGGCCACCAGGTATCCCACCTCGGTGCCCATCATCTACAGTGAGCAGGGAGGGCCAAATGGACCTCACATCGGTGGAGCAGCTGCCTGTCACCTCTGCTGGCACCTCCTCAGGGTGCTGCGGATGAGGGCAGCAGGTCCTCCGCCTCTCTGCCAGTGACCAAGGCACCCAATGAGGCTGTGACGACTGGGCAGATGCAGATATGGAGCTGGCAGCTCCGTCCCAGGTGGGTCCATCACAGGCTCGTCGGGCCAGAGGACATCCGCCAAGGTCATCGAGGCCAACAGGACATCAGAGAGAGCAGGCTGTCTCAGCTGCCACAGCCAGGGACGAGGCACCATAAAGATGTAGCACCAGCAAACGAAAGATGAAGGCACCTTAGGCACACCCCGGGTTCATCACTGGTAGTTTTCTGCTGCCCCCAACTCCAAGAGTTGATTAGAACTTTGTGTGAAGTCCAACACATTTTTATTTCTGTAATTTGACAAGACTTTGGTAACAATATTAAATTAATGTTGTCTCAAATGGTTGTGGGTTCCTCTTTATTTGGAATGGTGCATGGATTCCTGAGATTTGATGAATGATTTGTATGTCTTTCAGATTTATTGATGGTGCCCATCGCCAATCCTCCTATCCAGACAGATGAGGTTTCCAGGCTTGTGTTGCACATCCATATATGCTGTGCTAGCTAAAGGTTCCTTGGGTTAGAGCATCCCGGGTATCCCTACCTCCCTGGAGCATGCCCGGGTCAGCCTGTGTCCCCTCATCATTTCCCTGTGCATGCTCATTCTCAGATTCACTGCTGGACTCATTGTGCTCAGCCCCAGCCACTCCATCTACATCTTCTTCATCCACAGCGTCCCCACCTTTGCAGAGCTAGATTGTGCAGAGTGCAGCATGCAACCACTATAAGTGACACTCGATCTGGGGGGTACTGGAGTGCGCCCCTCGAACGGTCCAGGCATCTGAAGCGCATTTTGAGAAGACTGATGGCTCTCTCCACCACAGCCCTTGTGGAGGCGTGACTTCTATTATACCGCTACTCAGCTTCTGTTCTTGGATGGCGGAGAGGCTTCATGAGCCACCTTCTGAGAGGATATCCTTTGTCTTCCAGCAGCCATCCATCCAGCCAGGCAGGAGCACTGAAGAGCCCCGACACCTGGGAGTGTCTGAGGATGTAGGTGTCGTGGGAGCTGCCTGGGTACTTTGTGCATATTTGCAGAATCTGCATCCTGTGATCACACACTAACTGCACGTTCATGGCATGGAAGCCCTTCCTGTTAATGCAGGCACCGGGATCACCTGCTGGAGCCTTGATGGCCACATGTGTGCAGTCTATTGCACCCGTGATGCAGGAGAAGCCAGCAATGGCCGTGAAGCCTCTGGCTCGCTCTGTCTGGCTGGCCTTGAGCCAGCGGAAGTGGATGAAGGTCAGTGCACGCCTGAACAGAGCGTTTGTCACCTGCTTGACACAAGTGTGGATAGCCGATTGGGAGACACCGCAGATATCACCCATTGAGCCCTGGAAAGAGCCAGAGGCATAGAAGTTGAGGGCAGCTGTGACCTTGCGAGAGACGGGCATGGGATGTCCACCCACACAGCTGATATCTCTGGATAATCATCTGACAGATAGTGTTGACTGCCTCCCTTGACAGACGAAGCCTCCTTCGGCGCTGCACTTCAGACATATTGAGGTAGGTGGTTCGCGCTCTGTATAAGCTGGCAGCAGGATAGTGGCGTCTTCTGCGGCCCCTTGCGTCTTGGACTACCTCTTGATCCCTGCGCCCCAAGTGCCTTCGCCTGTTCTCCCAAAGGTAGCTACCCTGGTGGCTGAATGTGCACTCCTGGCCTCCTCGCCCTTCTAGTCCTCCTTTCCTCCTCAGATAAGGTGCCTCCAGTGGAGAGATCACCTCCCATTCCCAGGCTCAGGGAGGCTTGCAAAAACCTACAGACCCCAAAACAAATCCTCACTGAGAGGTGCTGACCTGAGAGTAATGAGTGCAGTGCAAGCAGCTGCTACACATTTGAGACTTCTCCACCTCACACATGCAACTTTCAATAACTTCTGAGCTCTAACTGTTAAATGTCTGGATTCGCAAAAACAATGAGCCCTCTTTCCTGCCCGTGGATGAGGATTGTTAAAGTTTTGGATAGCTGCCTGCCCGTTGCGCCTGTGCGACGAGCCGAATATCGCATTGACGCCTTAAAATCTAGGACAATTGGAGCCATAACTACCTTAATTGGCCTGGTAATGACTTGCGGCCGCGCAATAGACATCAACACACGCCCGCTCAGCGAAATATCGCGATGGCGCATGGTGACATCGGGATGCGCACCCAACATCACCGTGCGTCATTTTATGTGTCGGTGTGCGCGTCCTGCCCCCTGCATGCTGACAGAAAAATTCTGCCCCTTGTATATTAAGCATCCAGTCCTCACCATTTTTGAGGCATGTTTCTATTATAGCCACTACATCATATTCTCACACTCTATTTGCGCTTGTAGCTCACCAAACATATTCACCACATGTGTTTATGTACGTAAATTGGAATCCTATCTCTGTTTTCCTTGTGTCCTTCTTAGTCCGCTTCTATCTAATATGATACTACTTCCTTCTGCAGTCCTATCCAACACTGTCATTTTATGCAATTTATTCCTCATTCCTATTTCTATAGCTGGTGCCCATTTTGCTGCCAATTTGGTTTAAACCCTCCCCATCTACATTAGTGAACCTCCCTGTGAGGATATTGGTTCCAGTTCTGTTGAGGTGCAACCCATCCCTTTTGAATAGGTGCCTTCTGTCACAGAACTGGTCTCAATGTCCCAAGATTCTGAAGCTCTCCTTCCTTCAAGCTTCAAGCCACACATTGATCCTCCCTATCTTATTATTTCTACTTTGCCCAGTGGATGGCACTGGGAGTAATCCTGAGATTACTACCTTTAAGGTCCTATATTTTAGCTTCCTATAGTTCCTGAAAATCTGACCTTAGGACCCCAGTACTTGCCCTCTCAATAGCGTTGGTACAAACATGTACCATAGCTTCTGGCTCACTCCCTTCCCCCTGCAGCATAGCCTGTACCATCTCCAAGATGCCCTTTACCCTGGCATCGTGGAGGCAATACACCTTGCAGGACTCATGATGACAGTTTTATAATTGCCTGTCTGCCCCCCTAACTATTATACAACAACTGCATTTCCATGTTTTGCTGTTGCCTCCTGTATAAGCCTTTGCCCATTGGTGCCATGAGTTTGGGCTTCACTCCTTCAGGGTATCATCACCCCCATCAGTCTCTAATGTTATGTTCCTGTTTGATAATTGTACACAGCTTGAAGACTCCTGTTCTACCTGCCTCTTCCTATTCCTCTGGATGGTCACCCACCTACTATCCTGCTCACTGCCTGTGGGGTGACCACCTCCTGCAACATATGATCCAGGAAACCCTCATCCTTCCTGATGCTCCACAGTGACTGCAGCTGCCCCTCAAGCCTGAAATCTTGAGCTTAAGCTGGCTGGAACATTTCCTACACATGTGGTCAGTAAGACATGCAAAGTGTCCTCAAGTACCCACATAGCAAAGGAATTGCACGCAACGGGTCTCAGATGCCCCTCCATGATGTTAAAAAACCTCTTTCCAGTTAGTACCCTGTTTAGACTATGAATTTTAATGTTTAGGTCTACATCTTCATCAAAACCAAAAATTGCTGAAAATATTCAGCAGGTCAGGCATCATCTGTAGGGAGAAACAGAGTTAACTTTTCAGGTCATGACCTTTCATCAGAACTGAAGAATCTGATGAAAAGTATTAGGTTTTAAGCCATTTTAAGTATTAAACTTAAGGTTTTAAGTATTAGGTTTTAAGTAGGGAGGGGCAGGAAGGACAAAAGGGAAGATCTGTGATAAGGTTGAGGGCAGGAGAGAAGAATTAACAAAGATTTCATGATGCAAAAGCCACAGAGAGTGGTAATGGCTTTGGTAAAAAAAAACAAATATTATGTCCAAATGGCTATATAGCAGCCATCTGAATGCATATAAAAGGATAAAGAAAGAAGCGAGCCAGAAAAAAAAAGCAAAAAACAAGCGAATAGAACAAGATGGAGGCACAGCTCCCCCTCAGGCTCATTCTTTTATTCTCTCGCACTGCTCCCTCTCAGACTTACTCTTACCTTCTTGCACTGCTCTCTCTCAGGCTCGCTGTTTTATCCCCTCGCACTGCTCTCTCTCACGCTCATTCTTTTATCTTGCACTGCTTTTCTGTCTCGGGCTCACTCTTTTATCCTCTCGCACTGTTCTCTGTCAGGCTCACTCTTTTATCCTCTCGCACTGCTCCCTCTCAGACTCGCTCTTTTATCCTCTCGCACTGTTCGCTGTCAGGCTCACTCTTTTATCAGCTCGGCGATCTCGCTTTGCTCCCTCTCAGTTTTACTCTTTGAATTTCCCGCTTCCCGTGCTTTGCTCCTGCAAAGGATCACTCTTATCCTCTTGCTGCTCTCTCATTGTTCCCCCTCAGACTCATTCTTTTATCCTCTTGTTCGTATTTAGTTCTTTCTCTTAACAGTTTGAAGATCAAGAGGGACCTTTGTTTACCTACCAAGGGGTGAAGTTCCCATACACACAACATCTCCTGTTAATTTATTGTTGAGATTAATTCATTCTGAAAGTACTGATAAAGATACAAAGTGCCCATTAGTTTTGTCATTATTATCGTGTTATTCCAGAATTTTTGTTCAAAGTGCTTTACGTAATCACAAGCACATGGGCATAATTTAATTTGCTTCTGTGTACCATCTCATTTGTTTGTTCCCCGTGTATTGTATATGTATTTTACATCATGCTTTCCTTCAAATGAATAACTCTGAATTACACCGCATTGATTCAGAGTCATGGGGCAGCATTTTCCCGTCGGCGAGCAGGGGTCGGGGCCCACTCGCTGACACATAAAATGACACGCGGTGATGTCGGGTGGGCATCTCGATGCCACCGCATGTCATTTAGATTTTCAGTTCGGCGGTCTGCGCACCCGCTGAACTGTCAAAGGCCTATTAAGGCCATTTACAAAGCATTTAATGCACTTAAGTGAGTGGCCCGTCCAACCTTAAGATTGGCAAGCAGGCAAAGAGCCCAGGTGGCCTTAGCATATTTCATGGAATCTCATCCACAGGTAGGATGAGGTTTAATGAAGTGTTTAAAAAATCGGTAAAAGTTCTTCCAAAATTTCAAAAACATAACCCAGCTCATGTGACACTGTCACATGAGGGGACATGTTTCAAAAGTTTAAAAATCCTTTATTTAAAAGTTTAACACTGAAACAAATCTCCCTGAGGCTTCCGGGCGCGCATCACGATGGGCCGGCCTTAATTGCCCCGCCCACGTAAAATGGTAGTGAGGACCCGATCAGGTTCGCGCCCACACTCGCACAGCCCCCATGAATGGGGGGAAGTTTCTGGCCATGGTCAATTAAAACCACTTTCTTGGCTTGATTAAAATTCCACACCTTTTTGTAATTACATTTCTTATTTACCCCCACTAAGTAACACCATTTTTTTTTGCTATCCAGAGGTCCTAAACGTTAACTGTAGTTCATATGTGCTTGTGGACAAAGTATTCTATCTGAGATCACCCAATGGTTCACTGCTTATAATATGTTTGTGTTGAATGGATGTCAAACAGTTATGAAAAGAAATAAAGCAAGCGAGAATTACGAGACGATATTGTGGAGCACCATTCACAAATGCAAAATATTCCAATCAGTTCTAGATTAGATTTTCCTTCAGATCAGCTGTTGTCCTTATCATCAAATCACCATGCGAAGAAGCTGTCATTAACAATGTACTTCTTAGGCACTTTCAAAAGCTTTCATTATAATGCGTGTGCTGTCTATATTTGTATTGACAATATGTGTAATGTTTGTTAGACTTATGTGTGACATTACTACTTCCATAGACCTGAGAACATAGTCCCTAAGGGGAAATGTGTGTCATTCAAGTTGGGGATTTCACAAGAGTAGCAAGTTCATGGGAAGACCATCACCTCCAATTCACAAATGATTCTGACTTGGGCACAATCCTGCATTGTCATTGGGCCAAAGTCCCGAAATTCCAATCTAACTGCATCCGAACAATGACTGCAGGTGGCTCAAGGAGAAGGCCCACTACCATCGTCTCCGGGCAGCTAGCGATGGCCTTGCTAGCATCATGCTCAATCCGAATTCCCTATTGAAACAGTTAATAATTTGGAACAGGTCAAATTCAGACATTTCTTTGATGAGAATTATTTGACCAAATCAGCATATAAAGAATTTACTTATTTTGTCCAATGATTTTTGAGACATTTGAGTCAAAGTGTAAGAAGTGAAAAATTGGTGGGATTTTCAGCCACCACTGGGGCTGAGATCAGAGGTCAGGGTGAGCTAAAGATAGCCCTGTTGGTGGGCGTGCCTGTTTCCTGGCTCCATCCTTCCTCTGGACAGTGGAGGCAAGATTGGATGATCTGGCAGAGCAAGCCAGAACAACACATTGTAACTCTTTTGAGTACAAACCCATTTCCATCTGTTTCAGATGAAGTTACATTGTTTCATAGTTTGCCATTGTGAGATTTGAACTCTTGATACTCTTTTGAGTAAACCTGTTTCCATCTGTTTCAGATGAAGTTACATTGTTTCATAGTTTGCCATTGTGAGATTTGAACTCTTGATCTTGGGGTTGATCTGGCAGAGCAACATGCCCAGATGGGGCTGGTAGCCAATGAGGCTCATTAAGAGCCTGATTGAGGCCAATGAAATGAATTTTTCAATTGGCCTCCCGGTTCCTGGAGGTGAACAGCACTAACTCTTTCGAGTACAAACACGTTTCCATCTGTTCCTATTCAGATGAAGTTACATTGTTTCATAGTTTGCCATTGTGAGATTTGAACTCTTGATCTTGGGGTTACAAGCCCAGTACCATAACCACTTGGCTATTTAGGCACTGTAGGTGAACACCTCATGGAGTTGAGTGGTTCAAGAAGGTGGCTCACCACTACCTTCTC
Organism: Carcharodon carcharias; assembly: GCF_017639515.1. Taxonomy (NCBI): domain Eukaryota; kingdom Metazoa; phylum Chordata; class Chondrichthyes; order Lamniformes; family Lamnidae; genus Carcharodon; species Carcharodon carcharias. Next base: position 68,824,059 of record NC_054478.1, on the reverse strand, counting down.
AAGGGCAATTTGGCATGGACCACAAATGTTAGCATTTCGGTGTTCACATCCTGTGAAAGAATTCAAAAAATGATGCGGACAGGTTTAGATGCCTGGAGGTAGGCCTAAAGGCCCCCAATGTCTGAATAAGTGAAGGAGCAGTCATAGGCTGCTCTGAAGAGGGTATCCCTCCACAGTGGTGGCTTGGGTGCTGAAACTATTTTAATTAAAGATTTAAAAAAGTTGGAGAGAGTGCACACCACCTGGAAGCACCCTCTCCCTTACTTACCTTCCCTTAATTCCCTTCCATTACAGCCTGCTACTCTTTTCAAGCTAGAAGGCCTCTGTTTAGCCCTCCAGCTCAGGGAGCCTGGCTGCTACCCTTAATTAGATGGCGAATCTGCCCTCTGACCATTAATCAGCTGCCTTTGTTAAAATCACAGACGAGTGCTCCTCTCTGTAGCATCCCACCTCCAAGCCAGAAATAGACTCAGCCTTTGTTCCCCATCCCTGGAGGGAAAATGCAACCTTCATTCCTTTCAGCAAAGTTCACCACCACCTTGTCAAGGGATGGGCAACAAAATGCTGGCTTTGCAGGCAACACTCACATCCCAGGAAAGAATAAACGTAAGTAACAATATATCAGGAGATTTCCATAATTTAAAGTTGGTGTGATTGCTTAATTAGGGGCTTGGTAAAGTAGTGGTTATGATACAATTCTAGCAACCCAGAGATTATGAGGTAGATCCATGGCCAGTTGTGCAACTAAATTCAACAAATATTTGGTCTAGCACAAAGAAAAGATGGTCATCAAAACTGCCAGGTTATTGTAGAAAGCCAACAGGCTCACTAATATAACCTTCCTTCAGGGAAGGGAATCTGCCTCCCTCCTGCATGCGACTCCAGTGCCTCATTGTGTGGCTGGATGTTTAAAGCCCCAAGGAAATTGGTGCAGGTTACAAAGATACCCTAATATGTGTGGTAAATAAAAATCTTATGTGCAACAATTTACAAAAAAACTCCTCATTTACTTGGCAATGCACAAATATTTTGAAAACCAATCCTTAATTCTCTATACCTCTATTACTTATCACTGAAAGAGCAAACATGGAGAAGAGCTTTTGCTATCATAGAGGCATCTTGTTATACATTAATTGATTTGTTTTAGCACTTTTACATTTCTGACAGGTTACAATTGTAATTATTATTATTCCAGTAATGTTTCGGGCACATAAAAACATCTTTTGCATTGGATCTTGTACCTCTATGTCAGGCAATTGGATGTTTCAGCAGAGGTATATCTGATATTAATCAGGAAAATAACTCTTGTAAAAAATCTGTAGCAAACATTAAAAACCATACATAGGACAAAATATTTTTGCGAAAATGTAGTGTTTATAAGTAATGTTTACAGTCTCCCAAACAACTGCTGTAAGTTTTTAAAAAAAACCTCCAATGGTACAATAGTCAACCCATCTTTAAATGAAGTGATTTACCAAGAGGAGTAGAGATGCAAAGGATGAATTTCGTGCTAGAATTTCTTCATTCTCTTATAGGAAATCCACAGAACAGTTTAGTCAAATTTAATTCTCATTAAGCTTAATTCTAATGCAAAGAAAAATGTAAAAAGTAATCATGCGAGATCTATTGTACAATAAACCTTACGTACAGAAAACTTGGATTAATAGCTCTTAATAAATATTAGCAAACATCGCTGTGGATTGATGTTAATTCCCAATAAATTACTATGGTAAATGTTTACATAAATAAATTAACTATTTTAATTTAAAGACTTAAATATCTCTTGTTTCAGTGTCAAAATTATGTTGTTTGCTTCTAGTTGCTAATTCTTAGTCATGCAGTTTACAGGGGTAAGATAGTGTAAGAGTTATATTACTGAACTAATAATCCAAAGAATGAGAATTCCAATCCTGCCATTGTAGTTTGAGAATTTGAAGTCAATTTTTAAATAAGTCAGGAAATAAAAGTTTGTAAACCTGTTTTGGTCAATGTGTGACTCCATTCCAACCCTAGTAGTTGACTCGAAGCTTCCTTCTGAAAAGGCCTTGCAAATCACTCCATTGTATCAGATTGCAACACCATCTTCTCTGGGCAATTTAGAATAAGCAATAATTGCTGGCCTTGAGAAGCGTTGCACATCCTGAGAATAAATTTTTAAAAATGTTCCCCAGTTTAGGGAATATTGCTGCTGTTTGTTATTTGCAGCAGAACTGTAAAAGGTATAAAATTAATTATAAAAAGTGAACATTCTTAATAAGAGACCCACCCATTTTAATAAGGCATCTATCCATTAACTATCAGAAGTTTAAAAGTGCATGGTTGGATTAGGGATTTACAAAAAAAGCCAAGTTTGGAAATGTTACACCAGTGAATGAAATAAATAGTTGTTTTGTTCAAATCAAGATCTCTAACTTAGGGGAAAAAAATCATGCTCCACACAAACTGTCATACTATAAACATATTGGGGGACTTTCTTCTTCACTACACCTGGGTAACGTTCAATTCCAAAGTGCAACAAAAAAATTCTCCATCTTTGCAATGCTGCTCACCCCCAGATCTCCTGAGATTCCCCAAGCACGTCACTGAGCTTCTAACTGTGCCTAAAGATGGTGTGGTACCATGGTAATGTGGCAAGAGGAACTGTTCCCTTTCCACTCAGTATGTCTCATTAATGCTGCTATAGAGGGGAATATATGAAGAAACCTGTAATTGTGACTTGTGCTGAGACCCTTCAGGTACCATAAACCTGTAAGGGTTCCCAGGGCAGCACAAAGATGGATACAGAAAGAAGGTATTTACAGTTTTAGCAGGATTACCCATTTCCCTACAGGATGATCTTTATACCTTGGGTTGTTGTGGCAGCTGCAGACAGATAACCCCCATGCCATCTCTTTCCCATTTCTGATCCCACCCCTACCCGAAAATGTTGACGTCATTTTTGCATTCAAATACGCTCAAAAATGATCAGCAATCATTTGACATCAAATATTCTAATTTGGAATGGGTTTTGCATGCAGTTATCAGTGTTTTTCCATCTTTGACATCAAATGGCAAAAGGCGCTCGATTGTATCGAGGGCACTCAAAACTATCCAGTGCACTTGAGCCTATCCAATGCACACAAAGCTATCAAATGCATGCAGCAACCTGTATTGAAAAATATAAGGAAGTTAATTATTTAAATAATATCTGAATTTTTTCAGTTTTTCACAATCCAATAAATCTTCACACTCCACAGTACATACTTGATAGCACCACCAGATCCACATCAGTTCTTAATTCATTTTAATCTCAGGGACTACACTTTCCACCCCCACCCCGCCCAGGCTCAGGGTCTAAACTCTCTTATCCGCCCCGCCCAGTTTCAAGGTCTAAACTGTCTCCCTTCCTCTGGACTCAGGGTCTAAACTTTCTTGCTATCTCTACACCACCACCACAACAACCCCCCCCCCCCCCCCCCCCCCCCCCCCCCAATCACCAGTCTCAGGGTCTAAACTCTCCCTCCTTCAAAACCCCTAGTCTCAGGGGCTAAACTGTCTCTCCCCCAAAACACCCAGTCTCAGGGTTAAACTTTCTCCCACCCCCAGTATCAGGGTGTAAACTTTATCCCACCTCTCCCAGTCTCAGGGGATAAATTCTCTCTTCCCCAAGTCTCAGAGGCTAAGTTCTCTCTCACCCCACCCTCCAGTCTTAGGGTCCAAACTCTCTCTTTCCCCCCCCACTCCCTCTCTGTCTCAGGATCTAAACTCTCTCCACCCTGCTCCCATCCCACCCAGTCGCAGGGTCTAAACTCTCCTCCACTTTCTCCAGTCTCAGCGTCTAAATTCTCTCTTCCCCCCTCCCACTCCACCCCCACTGCAGTCTCAGGGTCTAAACTCTCCCCCGTATCTCCTAGTCTCAGGGCTAAATTCTCTCTCCCCTCCCCCTGCACTATAGGTTATGAAGAAATACATAAAATAAGCTTATTAAAACATATGTCATAACAGAGTCTGCTTTTTCTCAAGTTAGCTCAGTTTTAGGATGTTTGAAGCTATTGAAATTCAGAAAAATGGAAAATAAACTCTATGATCGTTTTTGTTGTCCAAATGCTTAAGGTAAGTGATACACAAATGTTTCAGCATTGTGATTTGGGGAAATTGATGACAATAATGTCAGTTAGTCTGCTTGCAGGGTAAATAACAGCTAAATGATTGCTTTTGAGCACAATTGATGTCAAATGATGACTAAATGTTTGCTTTTGAGTTCAGCTGATGTCAAATGAGTGCAAATGAATGCTATTGAACACAAATGATATCAAACTTTTTGCGTAAAGATTGGGGTTGTGTTCGGAATGCCCAGGCCAGATAAAAGGATTGATCCCCAATCTTTGTGCTGCACCCATTGATTATGCATAGAAGGGGAGAATCAACTCTATTAGCTAATTTCTCATTTAACAAAGGCAGCCTTCAAGTGAAAAAAAGCATTGTTATAATTTTAAATGATATGTGAAATATTGCTTGAGTACATAACTTAGAACAAGCTACAGAGAATCATTTTTCTTCTGCCTAGGTCTCAAAACTGCACTAATAGAGAGAGAGGACTTCGCTTCTGGGACCAGTAGCAAAAGTACAAAGCTTATCCATGGAGGAGTACGATATCTACAGAAAGCATTCATGAAATTAGATTATGAACAGGTATAAATAATAAATATTCTTGTGTTAGAATGAACATGCCTAGCATTATTAATTCTACAAGAATATGTATTATTTCTTGCTAATGGCATCATGAAATGAATATGCACTGAATACATTTGCTGATAAAGACAGCTATGGACTACTAATCTGTCTACATTCTTTCCAGACCAGTTAAATAGTCAATGAATTACAAATATCAGTGATTGTAACTTCCAATTATTTTCCTTTTATAGTATAAACTAGTGAAAGAAGCACTCGCGGAACGTGCCAACTTACTTGATGTTGCCCCACATATTGCAAAACAATTGCCGATAATGCTCCCTCTTTACAAGTAAGCATTTCTTAATATAATGGAAATGCCATGTCATGTTTCTGTCTATGCTTTACTGTTGAAATAATTCAGAATATTGCAATAGCTAATAGTCAAATATTCTATGACAGTTTACTTGTGTTATGTCCAGGTTAATCTTGGTGATGAGTAGAAATTCCTCCAAGTGTTACAGTTATCAAGCTAACCATTTGTTTGCATTTAGTGCATCTCCCAAATTGCATGAAAACATAAGAAATAGGAGTTGGAGGAGGCCATTTGGCCCTTTGAGTCTCCTCTGCCATTCAACAAGATCATGGCTGATCTTGTACCTCAACTCAATCTCCCTGTATGACCTGCATAACCATTTATTTCCCTTGGTACCTAAAAGTCTCTCAGTCTCTGTCTTGAGTGCACACGATGATTGGACATCCATAAGCTTTCTGGGGAAGGGAATTCCAAAGATTCACTCCTTTTCAATGAATAAATTTCTTCTCTTCTCAGTTCTAAGCCAACCCCTTATTCTGAGGTTGTGACCCCATTTTTGCAGGATCCACAAGCCCCTAAAGAATTTTATATGTTTCAATCAGATCATCACTCGTTCTTCTAAACTCCAGGGAATATAGGCTTAGTCCACTCAATCTCTCCTTGTAGTAAAACCCCAGCGATTTGCTTGTGCTTCTTTCAATTTAGTGTACTGTATTCGCTGCTCATGACGTGATCGTGTCTACTTTGGGGAGACTGACTGGGTGACCACTTTGCGGAGCGCTTCCATTCAATCGCAAGCATGACTTCAAGTTTCCTGTTGCTTGCCATTTTAATTCTTCACCTTGTTCCCAAACTGGTCATTCTGTCCACAACCTGCTACAGTGTTCCAATGAAGCTCAATGTAAGTTCAAGGAACAGCACCTCATCTTTCCACTCAACACTCTATGGCCTCCTGGACTGAACATTGAGTTCAACAATATCAGATCATAGCTGCTATCTTGTTTATGTGGTTTATTTTTTACTGGTTTAGTCTTGTTTCGCTTCTTTCTTGCATTCAGACAGCTGCAATGTAACCACTCATGTCTCATCGGGACACACCTTTTGTTTCTTACTATACCCATTACCACTGTCAAAAAGGGCAATGAATACCAAGATGCTTGATCTTCCTGAATGGCCTGAAATTGCTAATGAATTGTCTATTGTTATAGAATCCACCTCTCATTTCATATATTAATTATTTACAGAATCACAACTCAGCATGGGGATGTACCAGAAAGCCATCTTATTGGCAACTTTTGCTCATAACACATTTTAAAATCATTTTTGTCCAAGCTTTCACCTTGGGAAAATGGCCAAATGATAATAAGTCTTGACACCAGGCTATCAGCATAGCTCTCTGTGCACTTGTACGCAATACCGCTGTCTGAACAAGAATGGCTATAACCGGTAAATATCCAGATAAATGCAACCAGTGCTTGAAGATCATATATCAGTCTGGCAGTAATGACAGTGTATATGTGGTGTTTTGGACTGGAAATAACACACACAGGGCGGGATTTTTCTGCCCCAACACCAGCGAACATTGTTGCAGGCGGGACGGGACAGGCTGTCCAAATTTTCCCGTCCAGCCATGGACGATGTCCACTGGTGTCAGGGCTGAAAAATTCCACCCAGAGACTCTACTATAGTCACGTCACACACTTTTTTCAAACCTCCCAACAGAGAAGGTAGTATCAAAATATGATCAGCTGTTATGATATACTACATACTCTTCCCACTTAAAAATAAATCAAACAGTGATTACCTTTCAAAGCTACAAGATTTTTTTTTATTTTATCAAGCTAACTTATACATTAAAATGTACAATGGTACATGTACATAATTTCCCAGAATACAATATGACTAATCAATATTAACAATACCTGAAATTTAACAGATTGGGTTGCGTATTTATTTTTACTGTAATCACAACCAATACATGTATGATTGATATTACCAGAGTAATTTACATGTAAAAAAAATGTTTTTCATTATCACCAGTATGTGTTTAACAAGACTATCATCATTTGACAACTTCTTTAATGAAATAAACACTGCAATGTGCAGGCTAATTTGACTAGTTAATTTCAGATGAAATTATGATTATTTCAGACTGAAATATATATATATCTTATATTTTGTGTATCATTTTCAATCAAACAGTATTTAACTGCACTTTAATTATTTCAAAACCCCATTTAGTTTAATGGCCCTTTTCTCAATAAAGCAAAATAATAAAAAAAATTAACTATCTTGGAATGAAAAGTAGGCTTATACTTTCAACTTTCCAATTCTTGTTTACTTTCTAGCTCCTTCCTTCCTACATACCTTCAATTAACCTGTCTGGGTATCTTCTCCTATGTCCATTTCCAAGAGCTTGATTCTGCTTTGTCAATATCTGACTGTGTCAACCCTGAACTTTGACTTTGACTACCAATTGTACTTACTGTCTGGGATTGTGACATTAACTGATTAGCCTTGAAGACTAACTCAGTTTGCTCTAACAGTGGATTCTGTGATATCAGAAAACTTTCAGGTTTCTTTGTGATTTTCACTTTGAACTGTAGAAGGACTATAGGAAGGCTATCATGCTCTCCTTTCATCACATTTCCTCTTTCAAGCAGATGAGATATTGGTGTCACTGACTGAGTCCCTCTCCAATCTTCACCAGATATGTGAATGCACCTAGTCATATACAACTCCAATCACATTACTTCTCCTATCACCACAGATGTTTTTCACTATGACCTTCTGATCAGTACTGGAACTCTTTTAAGTTCCATGCCTTGTGTATCATGAATCATCTTCATTTTGTTTTACTTTTCTCTTTGCAACTAACATCAGGCTTAAGCAAACTGAACCTTGTTCTAGAAGCATGTTTAAAAAATAACTTTAAGGTGAGCAACTTGATGTAGACTCTGGGGTTATTCTGTAAGGGAACAGAACATTGTCTGGCCTATGTCAAAAGGAAACATGGAAATGACTGCCTATACTTTTGCAAAGACCTCTTTACAATCTGTGCACTTCTCTCTGTAGCACCATTCGATGCTGGGTGATACGGTGGTATTAGAGGCTGTTTGACTCCATTCTTACTCAATAATATTTCAAACACCTCTGACATAAACTGTGGACCATTATCTGACACCAATACCTCTGGCAACCCAAAAATTACAAATCAACTTCTCAAAACCTCAGTAGCTTTGGCACATGTGGTATTGTGCAAAGTCTCAACATTTATCCACTTGGTATAGCTATTGACAAAAACAAGGTACTCTTTCTCTTCCACTTCAAAGAAATCAACATGTTTTTCCCATGGAATGAAGGGAACTTTGAGTGGACCATATCTAATTCTAAGACACACTTCACAATTTTTCACCAATTCTTCAAGATCTCTGTCTGACTTTGAACACCAAAAATGGCTTCTTGCTACTACTTTCATGTGGACTAACCCTGTATGTTCTTGATGAAATTCTAACAATTTCTCTCCAAACTTTGACAGAATAATGACTCATAAACATAGAAAATAGGAGCAGGAATAGGCCATTTGGCCCTTCGAGCCCGTTCTGCCATTCAATTTGATCATGGCTGATCCTCTATCTCAACGCCATATTCCTGCTTTCTCTCCATAACCCTTGATGCTCCTAATATCCAAAAAATTATCAATTTCTTTCTTGAATATACTCAGAGACCCAGCCTCCACAGTTTTCTGTGGTAGAGAATTCCACAGGTTGACCAGCCTCTGAGTGAATAAATTTTTCCTTATCTCAGACCTAAATGGCCTATCCTGTGCCCTGAGACTCTGACCCCTAGTTCTAGACTTCCCAACCAGGGGAAACATCCTCCCTGCATTCAGTCTGTCTAGCCCTGTTAGGATTTTATATGTTTCAATCAGATCCCCCTCATCTTCTAAACTCTGGTGAAACCCCACAGGATCTAGACTCAGTCATTTCTACTTGTGAAATACCCCTGCAACTTCTCATCATCACACTCTTTAGGTCAATCATGCATGCCACAATTTACTGAGCACCACATCCCTGCGAATTTCTTCACTAATTTCCCTGGCAGACACTGGCATGTCATTTGTGTATTTAAAGTAATTCACAGGTAACTCAATGGCTAAGAATGAATCAGTCTTTATGGGAGCTCTTGAAAGTCCTTATTAGCATGATCTGCTGACTTACGATATTTAATATTATACTGATGGGTCGTCAAAATCAATACTCGTCTCTGAAGCTGTGCTACCAGTAAGGATGGTATCTCCTTCAATGAGCCAAATAAGATCAAAAGGTCTTGGTGGTCAGTTAACGAAGTGAATTTCCTCCTATACAGACATTTGTGGAATTTAGTACTACCATATATGATCGCTAACACCTCTTTGTCAACTCGAGTAATTTTGCTCTGACTTTGTTAACGTATGTGAAGCAAATGCTACAGGCTTCTCCACACCATCTTCCATTATATGAGATAAGACCTAGCCATTATGGTGAGGCATCACGCACTAACATCAGATTAGCCATGAGCTTATCGAATGGTGGCGCAGGCTCAAGGGGCCTACTCCTTTTCCTAATTTGTATGTTTGTATGTTAAAACCAGTTGTTTCTTGGGATCATAGCGGGCCAAAACAGCATCATTAGTCAGTAAACAAAAACAGAATTACCTGGAAAAACTCAGCAGGTCTGGCAGCATCGGCGGAGAAGAAAAGAGTTGACGTTTCGAGTCCTCATGACCCTTCGACAGAACTTGAGTTTGAGTCCAAGAAAGAGTTGAAATATAAGCTGGTTTAAGGTGTGTGTGTGGGGGGGCAGAGAGATGAACTTTCTTCACTTCTTCAAATGCTTTCTGGCACTCTGCAGACCACTCCCAATCTATTTCATCTTTCAGCAGTTGATATATGTTAACTAAGTCAGGAATGAACTTAGAATAATACAAAACAATTCCAATGAATTTCCTAAGTTATTCTTTGTTCTCTGGTCTGTTTGCTTCCAAAATACTCTCAACCTTCTCCTGTGTTGGTGGATACCTTCACCATTTATTTGGGAACCCAGGTATGTTACACTTGAGACCATGAGGTATGCTTTAAGAGACTGGTGGGATGCAAAATCTGATGAGCTGCCACATCTAGCTGAGATGCGCGATCCGTGTTTTTACAGTGTGCTGAAGACTGTATACGGACCACCCAACACAACTTTGTTCCTATCCTAACAGCTGATGGAAATGAACTAATCACTGATAAGGCAACAGTAATGGAAAGGTGGAGTTACTGCCTGATGGCATGGTTGTGCTTGTGGCGAGGTGCCCAATGACTTTGGGGTAACCAGCAGCTTGAAGCAAGGATGTGTCATGGCTCCCAAGCTCTTCAACGTCTTCTTTGCTGCAATGCTTAAGGAACCCTCCAGAGACAGGCCTGCAAGCATCAACACAAGGTTCTGTTCAGGGAAGCTCTTCAATCTCTCCATCTGCATGCTTCCATCAAAGCCACAGAGGAAATAACAAGAGAGTTTCTTTCAGCAGATGGCTATTCCCTAGCTGCCCATAGCAAGGAAGACATCCAGACTATGGCAAACAAGTTCTCGAATGCTGCCAAAAACTTTGACCTCCAAATCAGTGCCTCCAAGGCTGAGGTTATGTTTCAATCAGCACCAGGCACACGCTATGAAGTACTAGACATAATCATTGATGGCACTAGTCTCAGGCTTGCATATCTTGATGTTGCACTCTCTAGAGATGCCACTATTTATGAAAACATCAGTGCTTGCATCCAGAAAGCAAGTTCAGCTGATGGCGGATCCCATGGTCATTTATGAACGGAGCATGGCATTAAGCTGACGACCAAAATCGAATTCTTCTAAGCTATTGTCCTTGCCACCAACATTTCCTCTAAGCTGTGTGGATACATGGATGCATGGCTGCACAGCAATTGAGTGAGCTGTGCAGGGGACAATGAGGCTGCAACCAGCGCTCCCTTTACGATGTGCAAGAAACAGGCCACGCGTAGTGAAGGAAAATTAGAGAGAACTTTTCTAACCACCCTGCTCTATGGCACCGAACCCTGGGTCTGCTATGGGCACCACATCAAAGCTTTGGAATGCATCAACCAAAGTCAACCTTCGTTCTCCTTTAAATCACTGAGCTATTCAAGATTGCCTCAGACTGTGCAGCATAGTATATTGTAAAAGCTGATGATATTGTGGTACTGCCCTCTGTTTTAGGAGGCATGAAACAACATGGTTGAGGGTGGAATCGCCCCAGATTTGCACTAAGTGCTGTAGTGGGCGGGTAAAAGAACATTGCACCTGCGCATGCATGCGCGGAAGAGTGCAGGGAACGACTCAGGGAATCCTGCCCCCCCCCCCCCCCCCCCCCCCCCCCGCCCCCCCCCACCACCGCCTGCACAGGGAATGCACAGCGCTTCCGGACGAACATCACACAGGGTGGGCCTTACTTGGCCCACCCACATAAAATGGTGGCACATCCCCGATTGGGGGCGCCGACTGGATTTGCACCCGCCCCCACACAACCCCCCCAACAGGGGGAAAATTTAGCCCCCTAAAGTTAAAATTGAAGCTCTTTTGATCATTTTGAAAGATTATCCCTTGTGCACATGGCATGTTTATGAATGCTAAGGGACCTTATTTACTTAGTGCATCCCCAGCTTATGGCTGAATAGTCCTCATACCATGCCAGAGTGATATGCTGCCAGAGCAGACCACTTGTTGAACAAATATCTGGTGTTTGCTCATTGCTTCGATGCTTGGACTATTTGGATAGGCGAAGCAGGTTTATCTTTGCAACATGATTCAAAGATACCAACACAAAGATGCCTCATCCTGAAAGATTCCTTACTCTGGAAGATGCTAAGAAAATGAAGGTCATTGATGCTCTGCAGGTAAAAATAGCACAGCAGCTTGAGAAGATGTTCCCACTTGTGTGGGAGACCAGAACTAGGAACCAGAAACATAAAGTAGTTATTCATAAATCCATTAGGGAGTTCAGAAAAAACTTTTTATCTAAAAAGTGTTAAGAATGTGGATCTCCTTTCCACAAGGAGTAGTTTAAGCAAATAGCATGGCTATATTTAAAGGAAAGCTAGATAAGTTTATGTGTGTTAAAGGAATAGAAGATATATTGATAGGATTAGATGAAAAAGGGGCAGGTACGAAGCTTGTGCAGAGCATAAGCACCAGGATAGACTGGTTGGACTGAATAGCCTATTTCTGTGCTATAAACGTCCCATAACTCAATGCAACTAGCTATTGTAATGGAGAATTTGATGTTGCAGGCTACAATGGCACTATTTGTTCATGCTTTTCTTCCAAGCACACACATGTTTATTTTGTAATTGAAATCTCCCATTTATTCCCACTTAACCGAAATTTGCTTTTTATCATCAAAGCTTTCTGTTAATTTCTGAACAAGAGTCAAAAACAGTACAGGGAAATTTGTTGGTTAGCTTTTTGTCCTGAGTCTTTATGGGCATGTTTATAGTATTTTTATTTAAGGATTTAAATTTTACACCCCTGTTTTCAAAAAAAAGGAGAGTGGGATACAACCAGCAATTACAGACCAGAGAGACTATCGACAGTGATGGTGAATCTTTTGGAGGCAATGTCCTGGGATAAAATTAATTGGTATTTGGAAAAAAATGGATCAAAAACTAAAATCAGCACAGCTTTGTTAAAGGCAAATCATGTTTGACTGACTTGATAGAGTTCTCTGATAAAGTAACAGGATAGCACTAGTAGTGCGATTGATGTTATGTATAGGGATTTGAAAAGGTGTTTGATAAAGTACTACATAATAGCCTTGTAGGAATAATAAAAGCCCATGGCTTTAAAGGGGCAGTTTTGTCATCAAGTTAGATACATAATGTCATGGCATTAATGTCATTGCACTCAAAAATTCCAGCTTAATTTTTAGAGAGGCTTTGAAGGCCTAATGAAGATTGCAGCTAGAGGAAATTACCTATGGTGATTAACTCACCTAGGGCTGTGATTAGTTTTATAGAAGGGGCCTGCTTCTAACTTGATGTCTTTAAAACTAGCAGAAAACGTCACAGAATCTCGAGTTGCGCTGAATGCATCTGTGCTTAAAATTCTGCAATCTTGTGTGCCAGTTAGGATGATATTGGGGCAATTGCACTGATAAAACCAGCACAGTTGAGCAGAACCTCAGTATATTTTTCATTTGCTGTAATCTATTTTTTGGTGGTTTTCCTTAATAAAGTTCCATATTGTCTTAAAGCACTTGTCACGTTAGTTATAATAATATGAAATGTATTTGTAACAGGATTTATTCATATCTTTGCACAATCACGCCAAAAGTCTTTCTACATTCTGTATGGGCAGAATTTTCCCTTTGGTGTGTGCGGGCTCGCCCCGCATGACCATGTGTAAAATGATGTGCGGTGACATCAGGCGAGCGTCCCGACGACGCTGCGCACCATCGCGATATTTCTTTGGTCGGGCGTGCGATGATGCCTCATGCTCACCCGCCATTAATTAATAGGCCACTTAAGGCCCTTGATTCACCAATTGACATTGATTTTTCAGCGCCAGTGCAATCTTTGGATCGATGCATGGGCGCAACAGGCAGGTGAGTAGGAGACATTCGTATAAAACTCATCCATGTGCGGGACCCCTCACTGGGGCCGCGAGTGTGCACTGTCAAGTATTTATTTTTCAAAGTTATTGAAACTTGCCTGGTGTGATCTGCAGTACCTCAAAACGCATTCCAGACGCTTTGTCTGGACTCTTCACCTTCAGGTCAGCACTCTACAGTGAGGAATATTTTCTGGGCCTGCAGGTTTTAGGAAGCCTTCCCTTAGCCTGGGAATGGGAGCTGAACTCTCCACTGGAGGCAGCTCCTCTGAGGAGGAAGGTAGGGCTAGAAGGGGAGGAGCCAGGAGTGCACATTCAGCCTTCAGGGGAGCCACCTTTGGGAGTCCAGGCGCAGGCACAAGGGGTGCAGGGCCAAGAGTTGACTAAGGCAAAAGGGGCCGCAGAAGACACCACTATCCTGCTGCCAGGGTATAAAGGCGGTGAAGCAGCTACCTCAACATGTCTGAGGGGCTCTTCAGTGCTCCGGCTCAGCTGAATGGTTGTCTGTTGGGTGACAGGAGCTATCCCCTGCAAAGGTGGCTCATGATGCCACTACGCCATCCAAGAACAGAAGCTGAGCAGCGGTACAATAGGAGCCAGGGCACCACAAGGGCTGTGTTGGAGAGAACCATTGGCCCTCTCAAGATGTGCTTCCATCTTAGGCTCACTGGATATTATGGTCACTGGGAGAGGGGCAGAGGAGCTGCCGTCCTTATCCGGAGTGCCCTGAAAGGTGCCCGCAGAGTCAACAGGCAGCTGCTGTGCCGACGTGAGGTTGCTTCAGACCTCCCTGCTCACCGTGGAGATGGGCACCGAGCTGGGAAACTTGAGGCCCAAACCATCTGCCACACTGGCAATGACCAGCTGAGGTCATTGCCGATGTGAAGGCTTGCTGGTCAGAGCGCATCCCCAGGAAGCCCTGACGGGTCTCCTGGAGGAGCCTCTCCACGAGAGTTGGACATGTCCTGCAGTTCAAACACGGCACCTAGGTGCAGCTCCTCCAGGTTGCTCCCAAACCAGTCATGTGGGACTCATTGTACCACATGCTGTGGGGGCAAAGCACATCTCTTCACCACCCTCTCAGGGTGACCTCGGCATGGCCAATATCTGCTGGCCCACCCAGCAAAGGATAAATGCCATCAATGATTCAATGCAGTCACTACACTCAGACTTGGGGTGGGGGGAGGTGGCAACAGGGGATAAGCCGACCTGCTGCGTTAAATGACCAATGCCAACATGGTACTCACCCTGCCAGAGCACAACAAGTCGTTGAATCGCTTGCGACACTGGATCCAAGTTCACTGCACCACATTGCAGGTGCTCAACACCTCCCCCACCTCCTCCCAGGCATGTTTTGTCATATGGGAGAGCCTCTTCCTCCCGCCCTGGGGAACCTGCACCTCCCGCCATGCTGTCACCTCCTTGAGAGAGCAGCAAGGCAGTCATCTGAAAAGCGAGGGGCACACTGGCCCCTCGCCCTACCTTCTGGCCTGGCCTGCCCCGATGGCCTACCCTCCGGACTTGCATGAACTTCATTGCCCCTCTGCACAGCCCTTCGCCTAGCCATTGAGAGCAGCCTTTCCGAGGCTGCCAGGGTCTTCCGTTATGCAGGCCACCGGGTCACCATTGGATCCAGCGGCCTGAGCACACCCACCGCCGCCTGCTCACGGGAGTTGTGAAGTACGCTGGGCAGGCCTTAATTGGCCCGCCCGCGTAAAATGGCGGCGCGGATCCGATCACAAGCGGCGATCGGGTCCGCTCCCACTCCACCACCCCCCTCCCGCCAACCGGAAAATTCAGCCCTATGTGTTTTCTAGCTACTTATTATGCAGATGAACATTTTAGAGTAGTTTTTCATAATTGTAAAAACCTAACAGTTTTCTTTCTTTCTACTAGTTGCTTTTCATTTTTTTCTGATTTTCATTTGACTGTTTAGCCCCTGGCTATCTTATTTCAGTCAGAAAGTGCAGCTGCCAGAACTCAGCCCCATCAATGAACAGCTATGATTTTTCTCTTTGCCATTGTCAGTATTGCGACTGACCAAGTGAATGACTTCAACAGCAATGACATTTATTTCTTGCAAGGAAAGAGAGAAATTACTTGTCCTTCATTTTGGCCCGGATGGGATTTCAAAACCAATAATGACACCAAAGCTGGCTCAAGTACAAAAGCCTAAAGGAACTTTCTCAGTATAGGATGACTGCTGCCTTGGGGAAAATGTCTTAGGCACTAGTATTCTCTAAGACTTTAAGGAATTTGGATGGATAATCCTATGTAGACTCAAAGCCACATCGAGTGGAACACAGTGATGAGCCACTGTAAACATTATGTCTGCTCCAGAGGATATTTTAAATTTCCATTTTTGAAGCAAAGGAAAGTTTAAGATGGGCCAACATGACAAAGTAAAACTTAATGGCCAGGATTTTCCAGTCATCAGG
The DNA here is from genome assembly GCF_017639515.1 of Carcharodon carcharias. Lineage (NCBI taxonomy): Eukaryota > Metazoa > Chordata > Chondrichthyes > Lamniformes > Lamnidae > Carcharodon > Carcharodon carcharias. Next base: position 68,808,019 of record NC_054478.1, on the reverse strand, counting down.
CGGGCTCAGCGGGAGCAGGCGGGGTGGTTGCGGAACCGATCACCACCTGCGATTGGCTCTGCACCGTAATTCTATGTGGGCGGGCCAATTACGGCCTGCCCTGCATGGAACGCGAGCGGTGAGCGCTACCTGTGTGGGTTGGGGGAGGAGAGAGAGTCAGGTCCAGTGCCCTTTCACGTAAGCGCGTGAAAGAGCACTTAAATCCCCCTGAAGCACAGAGCTGCCTCAAGGAGTTTGAAGCGCTTTTGAAAAAATATATAAGGACATTAAAAATTTAATGAAACATGTCCCATCTTGCGACTGTGTCACATGAGATGGGACATGTTTTTATTTCCAAATAAAGTTTTTATTTCATCACTATTAGCTTTAGGAAACCTCATCCCACTTGTGGATGAGGTTTCCTAAAAAACTTAAAGACCGCTTGGCCTTTTCTCCTGCCCGCCAACCGTAAGGTTGGACGGGCAGCATAAAATTAAACGTAATCACCTGGTTAATGGCCTTAATAGGCTTTTCAATTGTTGGCAGGCACACAGCCACACGCCAAATGTAAAATTCTGCCCAATATTTCAAAAGCAAAATGCTGCGGATGCTGGAAATCTGAAATAAAAACAGAAAATACTGGAAATACTCAGCAAGTCTGGTAGCATCTGTCGAGAAAGAAACAGAGTTAACTTTTCATCAGAACTGTGTGGATGAAATGCCACGACCTGAAATGTTAACTCCGTTTCTCTCTCTCTCCACAGATGCTGCTAGATCTGCTTAATATTTCAAATGTGATCTTTATAATACAGTATGGCAAAAGGAAATGGCAATATTTATCTTAAATAAATGTGTTCTATTTGTATGATAACTAATTTGTTATTTGTAAACATATCTAAACATATTTCCAAGGTAAGGTAGTGACTGAGCCTTTTCAGTTCAATAATAAAGCCCAAGCAAACTAGAATGTGGTTTATTTGCAAAATCTTTCTTCCTGGGTGGGAACTCAGTTTGGTTCAGTATGGTTTCCATCCTTTATATCGAAGATTTTCCCACTTCCAATGCCCAATCTGTTGAGTAAACATGTCCCCAAGCTTATGTAAGTAGGTTTGGCCGTGATGTACATTTCAGTGAAGCATGTCCACTTCTGATGTCTGTGCTGGCTTCACTAACACAGGTTGTTGTATTACTATGTGGCCTCAAAATGTGTTACTGTACTGTACCATCTCCAGAATCATTCTGTGATGAAGCCTGCCCCTCAGGCTTTGTTTCCTCATGCTAAGAGAATAGGTGATTCCTAATTTGTACTATATATGTATAATATATATTATATTATACATATATATATATATGTATATATAATATATTATATATTTAATAAAGGTACACTTATGTAGGCTGTGGAACATTAAAATTATAGTTTACAATGTCTTTGCAGCTGCATTAATTCAATTATTTGAAACTGATTAACACCAGCTTTACCATAATGCTGATCAGAAAATCTAGATCCCTGATTGTTGTGTGATAAAAAGCTCAGCCTAACTGAGTTATTTACATAAATTCAGTCCCATAAGAACTCTATGAGCAGTCATCAGTAAGGGCACAGCAACTTGAGTTGGATGAGCTGAATCTTTTCTTTCTGTGTGGAATGATCGCTGAGTGCCTTCTGCTAGGGACTTGGTGAAAATTGTAGACCCATAGGGCAGAATTTTCCCCCCATTGTGGGGGGAAGTTCAGGAGCAGGCGTGTGGAGGCGTGCCTCCGATCGGTGCCCCCAATTGGAGGCGTGCTGCCATTTCACGTAGGCGGGCCAATTAAGGCCCACCCAACGTGACGTCTGCCAGGAAGGGCTGAGCGGTCCCTGTGTGGGCAGGGTGGGGGGCATTCCGTGAGCCAAGAGTGCACTCTATCACACATGCAGGCGAAAGAGTGCATTCATCTCCCGAAATCTAAGTGCTGCCTCAGGAAGATCGGCTCCACATTAAAAAAATGTTAAAAATACAGAAACAAAATTTCCCTGACATGTTCCCCTCATGTGACACTGTCACATGAGTTGGGACATGTCCATCACTTTTAGTTACATTTTTATTAAATTTTAAAAAACCTACATGAAACCCCATCCGGCCTGTGGATGAGGCTTCATACTTGCTCTGAAGCCCGCCAGGGCCCACAGCCCAGCCCAGGTCGATTAATTAGGTCAAGTACTTTGTCAGTGGCCTCAATAGGCCATTGACAGGTCGGCGGGCGCAGAGCTCATTCAGCTGAGCCCCCGTCGATCTGAAAATTGAAACGTCGTGAGGTGACGCCGGGAGTTCGGCCCAACGTCATCCTGCATCACTTTACGCGTCAGAAATCCTGCCCATAATGTATGGCCTGAATTTTTCAGGCGGTGGGCAAACTCACCGGGGGCAGTTGCTGAGCCAATGGCCGTGCGCGATTGGCTTCGTGCCGCCATTTTACATGGACGGGCCAATTAAGGCCACCCAGCGAAAGACTCGAGCGGTAGCTAGCGATACCTGTGTGAGCGGGGGGAGGAGGGAGAGTCCAGGCCAGCGCTCTTTCGCGCATTCACATGAAAGTGCGCTTCAATCTCCCTGAGAAATGGTGCTGCTTCAGGAAGATTGAATCGCTATTGTAAGTAGTGAATAAAAGATTAAAAAATTTATTTAACATGTCCCCTCATGTTATGGGACATGTTTTTATACTTATGAAAATTTTTAAATTTAAGTAATAAAAGCTTTAGGAAACTTCATCCTGCTCATGGATGAGGTTTCCTAAAAAAACACGAAGGTGGCTTGGCGTTTTCGCCTGCCGCCAACCTTAAGGTTGGACGGGCAGCGTTAACAATTATCTTAATCAATTCTCTAATGGCCTTAATAGGCCGTTCACATATCGGCGGGTGCGCAGCCAACTCCAGCAATCACTTGCCAAACGAAACATCGCGAGACAGCGCAATGATGTTGGGTTGCACGCCCGACGTCATCATGTGTCATTCTATGTGTTGGTAAATTGGGCCTGCCCCGCACGCTGACTGAAAAATTCTGCCCATATCTTCTGCCTGTCGGGTGGGCCGGTTGGGAGCCTGTGATTGGCTGTGGCCGCCATTTTATGTGGGCAGGCCAATTAAGGCCCACCCAGCATGACGTGCGCCCGGTAGCGCTATTGGCTACCAGTGTGGGCGGGGGGAGGAGGAAGAATCGGGGACTGCGCTCTTTTGCACTTGTACGTGAAAGAGCGCAGAAATCTCCTTGAGGCATGGAGCTGTCTCAGAGAGATTAAGTTCAGTTTTAAAGTTTGAAAAGAAGAAAGAATAAAATTATTCAGGCATGTCTCTTCATGTGACAGTGACACATGAACTGGGACATGTTTATGAATTGTCAAAAGAAAATGTATTTAGTAAATAAAACCTTCATGAAACCTCATCCCGCCCGTGGATGAGGTTTCATGCAAAACGCAAAGGCCGCTTGGGCTCTTTGCCTGCCTGCCAGCCTTAAGGTTGGACGGGCAGCCCTGTCAATTGCCTAAATTGGTTCATTAATGGCCTTAACTGGCCTTTGACAGTTCAGTGTTGGCTGCGTGCCCGCCGAACAAAAGATCAGAATGACGCGTGGTGACATTGGGACGTACGCCCGATGTCACTGCACATCATTTTGCATGCCTTCGGTCTGTCCGCAAGCATGACCCAGACCTCCCTGTTGCTTGCCATTTCAACACACCACCCTGCTCTCATGCCCACATGTCCGTCCTTGGCCTGCTGCAATGTCCTAGTGAAGCGCAACGCAAACTGGAGGAAGAACACCTCATCTTCCAATTAGGCACTTTACAGCCTTCCCGACTTAATATTGAGTTCAACAACTTTAGATCATGAACTCTCTCCTCCATCCCCACCCCCTTTCCGATCCCCCTTTTTACCAATAATTTATATATATTTTTCTTTTCCCACCTACTTCCATTATTTTTAAATGTATTTCCATGCATTGTTTTATCTCTACCTTTTAGCCTATTTTGATCCCTTCCCCCCGCCTCACCCCCCATAGGGCTATCTGTACCTTGCGTGTCCTGCTTTCTACTCTTAATGTCACCTATTAACACATTTCTTAGCTAATATCACCACCATCACCACCTGTTTGTCCTTTTGTCCATGACATCTTTTGGCAAGTTCCACCTATCACTGGCCGTCTATCCAGCTCTACCTGTCCCTCCAAACCAGCTTATATTTCACCTTTCTTCTATTTTTCCTTAGTTCTGTTGAAAAGTCATATGGACTCGAAATGCTAACTGTATTCCTCTCAGCAGATGCTGACAGACCTGCTGAGTTTTTCCAGGTATTTTTATTTTTGTTTTTGTTGTGTATGAGGAACGTTAAGTTGGCAAAACTGATCAATGCAGCAACAATGTACTGATCCACCATCCAATTCTTTATCTTTCAATAGTTTTATTTGGTGGTATCACCAGCAAAGGTGAGGGCAGAAACTGGTTTTCTCGCCTTTCTCCGAAAGCTCTGCTGCATAAGTTACAGGGTTTAAACACTTGTGTTTTTACTGTGTAGGTAGGGTCAGGGCTACGGAAAGTCTATTGTAGATTTTTTAACGTAAATTCTGCCAATAAGAGGAAGATTTGAATTGGAGGTGACAATATATTTGGTAATCTAGAACATATTTACGCAATTTTATTATATTGGAGTTTGGGAAACTATTGTTTATTTCATTTGAGGCCTTCGAAGTCATGATGATGAGGTCAAATACCTTCAGGTCATATATGAATTAATGTGTCATACGGGGATTGTCATATGGATGTATTTTAAGTTTAAAATGCAATATACTTATATGATTATAAATGGAATATATACAAAAGAATTGAATAACTGGGTTTTTTAGCCAAGAGGAAGAATTCAAGTTATGCTGTATACAGAGATTAAATCAATTTGCTTCTACTTTATGTATATTAAAACTTGTCAATTTATGGCATACCAGCACCAAGGTCACGTAGAGACCCAATTCAATAGCAAATTGTAAATTGGCACGTGAGAAAATCTGTTGGGTGGCCAACCATACGTTACTTAAAAAAACTGACAAAGGTCTGCCTTTACAAAAGACTTTTATTCTTAAGACGGATGGCAACATCCCAGATTTTTAATGTTACAAAGAAATTATTTAAGAAACATAACACCTCTATGGTGGTTTTGATAATAAGGATATGTTCTGTTCTAGCAGGCACAGAATCTTTGAAACAATGCCGCAGTTCACAAAGTGCATTAAGATTTATATGCTTGTAAAGCATTTACACTCCAGTTCATCACGCTATCCTTTATTTTTATCCATTAGGTGGTGGCAGCTCCCTTATTACTGGGCTGGGATAAAGATGTACGATTTTGTGGCTGGAAGTCAGTGTTTGAGGAGCAGTTATGTCCTTACCAAGTCAAGAGCTCTGGAACTGTTCCCCATGCTGAAAGAAGATCAGCTTGTAGGAGCTATCGTTTATTATGATGGTAACAATTTTAATTTTCTTGTGTCGGAAGGGCTTTAAAAACTGTAAAAGTAGAATCAGTGAAGTAATCTTGCTGTTTGCACTTTCTTAACATTAGCTGGGATTTTAAAAAATCTATTCATTTTCAAATGCTTGAGGCTACTATTTTCAGATGTTACAGTTAATCCATGTTAAAATCTGTTGGTTCTCAAAAGTATTTGAAATCATCATTCTGGCATGTACAGGAAATGAAAGGGACAAACACCCAACAGCGTGTAACTTTTAGGGCTGGATCTCGGTTCCTAAAAACGGCTTGGTTTGGGATGGATCAGAGGTTAAAATTCAAAACTCCTGAAACAGGAAGCCAACCTGCATTCAACCCACCCACTTCACGTTTTAATCTATAAGGGGTGGATGCCAGTTGACTCAAAGGAGGTGGCTTGACCATTTAAGCAGGTTAGAGTCTGTCTGCTTTCATTTTAAGTCATTCTATTTTAAACTCAGTCATCTATGTTTCCCCAGTCCCGTGAAACTAAGAAATGGAGAATGGCTGAATCCTAAGTCTTTACAACACTGCATGTGGGCCAGAAGCAACAGGACTGTTTCTGCTTGACACAATTAAAACCCCTCTCCCCGACCACCATCAGACCCTCTCCCATCCTTGACTGTAGCCTTGTGCTGTAGGTTTCCTTGCCCAACCGGCCTCCAGCCTGTCAGTCAGACTGGCTGCAGGTGAGAAACCGACAGGAAAAACGTTTAAAAGCAACCTCCTCTTAAAAACCACAGAACGTTTGGAAAATGCATCCTTCAGGGTTTCCCTACCTTAAAACAGCTCACCCCCATGCCACCCACCCCTTGCCTTCCCCCGGTCAAAATCCAGGCCTTAGGCTCTACAGCTGGGAAGAGCCAGTCTATTATAAAAACATAAGCAAAACTGCCATGGTAATTAGCAGATTTCTAAAGAGCTTTTAATGCAGTTGTGGGCTTATCAGTCATGAGGCGGGGCTAGTATAAGAAAACAGAACTATGAACAAAATTTCAGAATGTTACCATTTGGATAAAGTATTTTGGGTAATAAAAACCTATTTCTGATGTCTAGCAAACTGTTTTAAATGCAGGTTATGAATTATTAACTTAATTATAGTTTTAGTGCCGCCTTCTTCCAAGAATATTACTGAAAAATTGGATAATCTGTTTAGAAAGCAAGCTCTAAATAATGAGCCACAGTGTCATATCTGCCAGTACAAATTGAACTGATGATACTAAACATCGCTGTGCTGAAAAGCATACCCCATTACCACAGTAGGGTAGATAAATTCCCACCAGAATATTCCTTAGATTGTTTACAGGCCAGAAAATGGTGTTGCAGGACCCAAGGAAACAATTTTCAAATTGAGTAGAAATAAGAATAGATACATGGAGGTAGAAATTCAACAGTACTTGCACACTCAAACAAACAAAATACAGCACACCATTGTGTCTGCTCAAATTTTCTTCTATCTCCATTTTTAAAAAAAATTGTCTATCAAAACATATGACAGGAGGTTGTCCAAGCCTGGGACTTTTGCCAAATAAGTGACAATTGCAGAATGCACTAATCGGAGGTGGGCCTCCAGCAGGATGAGTGAACCATTCCCAGGATTTCATCCTCCTGAAGGACACAGTGCAAGGCAGCCCTCCAGGATGCTGGCCCTAGCCTGCTGAAAGTTAATTGAACTGTTTTGTATATTTGAGTAACAAGCAGTCCTGAGTCCATTCCCTTTTTGATCATTTGGTACCAAGACAGAATACCTATTACAGCTTTCCCATATAAAGCTGCATTTCGTATTTGTATATAGTTGTAAGTTGCCATTTTTTAAAGAGTTTTGTGTTGATAAAGATTCATACTGAAATTATTAATGTAAACAATGTTGTCATTGCAGTATCTGTAGTAACTACATAAAAATAAATCTTTTTTAGTGCTGTCAAGTCATTAAGGAATGGAGCACTCTCCATTTGGGCACCCAAAGCCAACATCAGCAGCAACTTGCATTGCACCTTTAACAGATAAAATGCCATAAGATGAGAAAAAAATCAGTGTTGAACAAAATAAAAAGCAAGGTTAGGATGGGTGAGACAAACTTAGTCAAAGAGATGAGAGTTAAAGAGGGCTTTAAAGGAAAAGAAGGGAAGTGGAGAGGTTTAAAGAGGGAATTCCAGAGCATGAAGCTGAGTAGCTGAAGGCACAGGAACAATAACAACTTATATTTATGTTGTGCTTTTAACATAATAAAATGTCCCATGAGCATTATAAAACAAAATTTGACACCTAGCCACATAAGGAGCTATTAGGTAACATCACCAAATGCTTGGTCAAAGAGGTAGGCTTTAAGGAGTATCTTAAAGGATGAAAGCAAGGTGGAAAGGTGTAGGGTGGAAAGTCCAGAACTTAGGGCCTCGGCAACTAAGGACACAGCATGGTTGAGCGATTAAAATCAGGATGCTCAAGGGGCCAGAATTAGATGAGTGCAGATATCGTGGAGGGTTGTGAGGCTGAAGAAATTACAGAGATAGGGAGGGGCAAGGACGTGGAGGGAATTGAAAACAAAGATGAGAATTTTAAAATCAGGGTGTTACTTGATTGGGAACCAGTGTAGGTAAGCACAGAAGTGATGGAGAATGAGACTTGGTTCGAGTAAGTTCACAGACAGCAGAGTTTTGGACGACCTCAAATTTATGGAGGGTAGAATGTGAAAGACTAGCCAGACGTGTGCTGGAACAGTTAAGTCTAGAGGTAACAAAGGGCTTCAGCAACAGGAGGTGAACTGAAGCTGGGGCAAAATCAGGTAATGTTACAGAGATGGAAAGAGGTGGTCTTAGTGATGGTGCAGATGTGTGGTCGGTTACTTAACTTGGGGTGAGAAATTACACCAAGGTTTTGAATTGTTTAGTTCAGTCTCAGCCATGTGCAAGTAAGAGAGATGGAGTCTGTAACGGAGGTACTGAATTTGGGGCAGGAACCGAAGACAATGGCCCCAATCTTCTGAGAAGCGACAATGATTGTCGGATTTCCACTGCCCTTGAAAATTCCCCTGACTCAATGCTGCTGTTGTTTCTTCCGTGATCTTCTGATCCTGGCTTTCACAGAAATGTGCAGTGCAGTTTCCCTCAGGGAACTTGTTTGGAGTGGAGTCGAGACAGGGAAAGGCAGGACATGCCCTCTTTTTATAACACTAGCTACCATATGGTAAGTTTAAGGGTCCATTCTTAATTTTCGTGAGTGGCTGAGTAATTGAAGGGTTGGATGGGTCAGGAGGATAAGTGGGCAGGTGGGTGAGGTGCTGTGGTGGGTGAGGTGGTAGGTCGGGTTGGGGGTCTGGTAGTTGGATGGTTGGAAGGGGTAGTTGGGTGGTCAGGAACAGAGGTCTACTTGGGCTGGGGGGGGTGTAATTGGGTAGGGTCAGGTGTAGTCGGGTCGGGGTGTTAGGTAGCTGGAAGGGGTAATGGTGCCGGGGGGGGTGCATTCAGGGTGTGATGGGGGTTATCAGTTGTGTAGTTACTCGGATGTTAAACTAGGTTTTAATCTGCCTATCATTTTGCGGATAATTACCTAGGTAAGTACTATAGAACTGGCTGAAGTCTCTGACCTAGCTCAGTTGGAAACATTTGCTCAGGGTCCCAGGGAGCAGGGACGCCCATCGGAGGTTTAAATTTCCCAGACAACTCCCACGTAGGTGCGCACATCAGGACTTCCACTTCCTGACATGCATCTTCAGCCATACGTCTGGTCTCTGACAATCCAAAGACCTGAAGATTTGGCCCCTTGGCTTCAACCTTGCCGCTATTTAATTGGAGAAAATTGCTGCTGATCTAGTACTGGATGTCAGATAAGCAGTCTGACAATTGCAGCTATAAACGGTGGAGCAACAAAATGCACATCAAATGATCAGCATCAAATGTTGAAGGTCTGAATAGACAAGAGTGTGGCCATGAATTGATTTGAGGCATTGGGAAATCAGGAGGAAATGTGTGTCAGTGAAGATAGGGATGATGGGTGAGTGGAAGTTAGTGTGAGATAGGAAATCTGGAACTGATTTTTCGATGAGCTGTGGTGTGTAGACAATGGGAATCCAGCCAGAAGAGCACTGAAATAATCAAATCTCTTGGTTGCAACGATGTAATTGAGGGTTTTGGTGTGGATTGATTGAGAAGGGCGGAAGTGTATGATGTTTTACAGGTGAAACCCTGTCGTAATTGTGATGGACAAGATTTGAGCTAGAAACTCTGTTTAACAGGACACTGAAGTTGGGAACTGTTTGATTCAGTGGCCGTGTAGATAGATAAAGTTGGGGGCAAGAGCACGGATTTTGTGACTTAAGACAGTAGCTTTGCTCTCCCCAGTGTTTAACTTGAGCAAATTATGATTCGCCTTAAGACTGGATGTAGGATAAAGTACTCTCATAGCACAGGCGCAATGGAAGGGTTAGAAGAAGTGGTGGATGTAGACTTGGATGCCATTACCATATAGGTGGAAACTGACACCAAGGCCTGAAATCCCTCCCGGGTCAGGAACGCAGAGTCAGGAAAATTACTGGCTCCACAAACCCAACACGGGATAAAGTGTCTTGGATAGTTGTATGTTCGTTCCAGGGGGTGGGTGTTGACAAGAGTCATGCTTGCCACTCATGGAAAGAGTTCAGAGGTAGCCACACAGGCTGCCAGGTGCAGAGGCAGATTATACAAAAGGCTAGTCTCGGTGCTCTGGCATTTTGTTCCAACTGTAAAAAAACCCGAAAAACAGCCTTCTAGCCAGCTAAACACCCATCAAATCCTCTCACCCCCTCCACACACTCTGCATGCCCCATCCATGCCAACTCATGCCATACATACCCCACCCACTCCTGTGGCCCCTCATACCCTCCATGCCAACCTATGCTGCTCTACCCACCCCCATGACTCTAATAGCCTCCATGCCAACTTATGCCCCTCTCACCATCCCCATGGCCCTTTATAGCCCCTAGGCAAACTTAGTGCCAACAATGCCCCCATCACTCTTTGCCCTTATGCCCCCCCATGCCAACAGACCCAGTATCCACCATGAGAAGATCTCAGGACCCATGATGAGATGAAATAAGAAAGTTCTAAGTGTCTATTGATGAATTCACTATTTTAAGAAAGCACTCTCATTGATAAAAACCCATTCAATACATTTATATCCTTTCAACTATGTAATCCCTTATAATAAGCATTTGTATTCATAGCCTTCACATCAAAGGCTTTATAAGCATTTTGAATTGACAGACATCCCACTGTGATAATGATAGGTTGTGAAATCAGTCATGCATAGCACAAATCCTATAATGAGAGCCCTCAGGCTTATGTCAGCAAACAGAGTGAAATAGCAAGCACTGATTTTTAAAAAAAAAACTGCAGCCTTTTTTATTTAAAGGCTGGGAGATTTAAATGCCTTATCAGCTTTGACAGTTCCCATGACAACTTGACAATTCCAATGAGCTTCACAGTTTCAATGAGTTTATCCACTTTTTCATGCATATTCGTGTCTGCTTTTAACAATCCCAAAGGACAATTGACCTCTCCCAAAGGGCACCTTGCCTCCCCCAAAGGGCACCTTACCTCCCCCAAATAACTTCACAGAGTTTACACCTTCCCCTGTTAAGCCTGAAGTGCACAAATTGTATTTCCCACTCCTTTCTTTTGAAAATCAAATCTGCCTCTGTGAACCATGGATGTGCGAATTACGATTCCCCCCTTGCGAAAATGTTGGTTTTGGGGTGGGAGTCAGGGTTCGGTCCTCTGGTGCTATTTTGGCTCAGCTGGAGACCTTCTTTATTGTGATGAAAATTCAGGCCCAACCTGCAGATAGTATCACTCCTAGGTCAGGTATAATACATTTAAATGCAGAGTAATTGTTTTTCCATTCTGCTGCAACCTCAGAGAAACATTCCCCCGTTGGATCAATGTAGATTTCTTCCCTCTTTCTTTCAAATCTACCCAGCGGCCTTAAGAAAGCCACCAAGTGTTGAATTAGCATTTTTCTATAAGCTAATGTCCACTAAGAACTAGAACAAAACTACCCAAACTCATTTTACGACTGAGGAGATTAGCACACGCAAGATTTAATGGCCTCTTTCTGCGCCTTAACTTTGGTTCTAAAATTACACAGGAGCAACGACTGACAGGAAGTCAAGTGGGCTGTGAGTAAAAATAAAGGAAGCCAATTGTGTAGATGACTTTTTAGATGTATGCTGTCAGTGGCCCAGTTATCTAATGTGCCCATGCGATCCAGTGTGCCTGGTGCAAGGAAATCTTCCCATTTTAGTCTCAATTGGATTTGAACTCTGGTACCATGGGTGAAGGACCAATACCTAATCCATTGCACCTGGATTAATTCAAGCTTTCACAGAAAACTTCAAATTCAAGCCACAATATTCACAGGCCAGAGACTAATGCAAGAATCTACTGCAGGGTAGATGTGCTCTATGTTGGCATAAGAAAAGCAAACCATATGTTAGTTGTTAGCCTGGGTGTATACAGCATGTCCCATTTATTCAAGGTTTCCTTTGTAGCCGCAAACTCACTACTTTGTTTCTTAGGGGTACTTGTCAGACTTCATTTAACATTTGTTGATATCTGGATTCTCTTGGAAGGCAAAAAGGCAACATATTTTTTTTATGGAATGTGACTGAAATCTGAGCAGTGATCTGTCAGATTCATTCATGCAACTGAAGGAATATTGAAGAAGACACATTACTTGGAAGCCATGGCAAGGCTTCTTGGTATTTGGATGCGCTTTTCTTGGTAGATCAGTTGTTTATGCACTGTATGATGTGGGGCTTAAGCAATCTTACAAGACAGTCTTCTTGTGTTTGTCAGGAAATATATTCCTGTGCTTAGATATGTGCATTGGAGCCTTTAGGTTGTCTTCTTGTAAGAAAACAGGAGCACTTTGCATTCCACAACAGTTCACTAGCCCAGAGGAGCCATCCCCACAAGCATGCAGATGATAACTGTGTCTCCCGCTGTACCTGCAACAATTTAATTGGACAAGTCAGCCCAGTCAAGCATTGCAAACTCATGACTTGGAGACATGAAATTCACTGTCATTATTGTCCCTGTCATTTTAGATCGTTTTATTCCAGTGGAGAATTTTCTTCACTTCAATGCACACTCTTCCTTTAGGAAATGGGGATTATGGCTGGGGTTGGGGTGGGGGCAGGACACTGAACTATGCTTACCTCAGGGGGAGCCACAGATTAAATTGGCTTTGCTCACTGACTTGATGGTTGTGTGTGTAGCTGCACTATATATTTTGTTAGAGAGCTGCATGAGAAATCCTGGCTATCTAGTTTATTGAACCTTTAAATATCCTCAGTTTTATTTATTTAACAAGATTACTTGTTCGAATAGTTGCCACTTGAAGACCAGAGGTTAACAATTCGCGTTTTCTGGAAAAGAACAAAGCTCGTAGGTTACAAGGTTTATTATTTTAATTGGATAGTAGTGTAAAATACAAAAAAAATAGTTGTGATTTTAGTTTGAATCTATACATGATAATTGCTTATGAGTTGCTGAACAAACTCACAATTTCAGCATTGAAGAATAAAATGATTTTGTTGTCATTGTTTTATTGTATTTGTGGAGCAAATGTTAAGAGGATTTATGCACATTTTGCATATGTTTTAATTCTAGTTCACATACATACCTTGTGTACTACATAGCAGAAAGGATTATGAATAAACTTGAGCGAATTTTAAAAAGCTATATAACAAATTACAACTGGTTTAACAGAAAAACTGGGTCAAGCTAAATATGTATAGTCCAATTAAACATTTATTTCTGTTCTGAATTAGTAACTGTGGAAATGATTTTATGCCCCGCATGCTAACCAAGTATGGCAGCAGTTAGTATTGCTGGCACTAGATTGCAAAAACTGTCCCTCATCTTTCTTGAGACGGTTGGTAAAATTACTATTAGCTTGTGGTAGCATTAACCTTACTACCAGTTACCTAGCCCCTAGTTATTATAAATTCAGGGCACACAGAGTCTGTGCCCCTGCAATGCAGAACAATTTTGCTCACAGCACAACATTCATGATTTTAACTTTAGTCGCAATAATAAATAGAGAAATCCCTCAAGATACCAACATTAAATGTGATTAATCATCTCTACTCTCCATCCTCTTTTACCAGGGATTTTTCTGTAATAAATCTTTAATGATATACATAAGAATGACTTCCTAATGAAATCAGGCTTTGTTCATTTTTCACCTTTTTAAAACCTTTGCTTTAAATTGAAGAACTTATAACCTTTGACTTGGGAGATAGATCACCACTGGTTTTCTAAAACAGTTGAAGAATTTATACATGAATCAGAGTACCAAGATATTTCTTACCAAAATCCTTTCATGTTGTGTAGCTTACAGGGAATGTTAATTAACACTGTTGGGGCCTTTAAAGTGGTGAGTGCTGTAAATTAGTCTTAGAATTAGTATTCTAAGTCTTGGCTGAAAATGAGATATATTAAATCTGACAGGGACAGATGTGACAGATCTGTTCTGACACACTTCCATACCACAAGTCAGTGGCTTGAGGTGACTCATGTCCTCCCTCGGAATCTGTCCCCTGCTGCAGGACAACACAACGATGCACGAATGAACCTTAGTATCGCTCTGACTGCTGCCAGGTATGGTGCTGCCATAGCCAATTACGTTGAAGCGGTGAGCCTACTGAAAAACAAAGATCCGGACACCGGTAAAGAATATGTATGTGGTGCCAAATGCAGGAATGTTGAAACAGGTATGTACATGTCACCTTAAAGAATGTTAACTGCCTCAATACCAGTGCCATTATTTTACTTTTTGAAATAGATGGGTCATTTTAAGGGCATTGAACTCAATTTTTATTTAGTTTATTTAACACAAATGCATCCCATAGATGAAGGCATTGAGGTACATGTGTAAATGACACTAAGCAGGTGTTGATATTCAAATTGTAAATGAAATTTTGAACCCACCCTGACATAAATTTTTGCCTGAAGTTTGGAGCTGTACCCAGGTGTGATTTTACTTCTTGGAAAATAGCTGCCAAATTTGGATTGCACAATAAACATAACTATATATGAAAACATATGCCCCAAAGTGTTTTGCAACGAAGGAATTATTACGTTGCTGTTCCTCCTGACCCCGCAAAGGAAATTTATTTCACTTACCTGAAGGCTTATTATATCCTTCCCAAAGGCTGCTAACCTGTCTCAGCCTGGTAGGAAAACCATAGCGGCTTTCACACATGGGACCCTATTAAAATGTCACTAGAGTCCTTTTGATACCCTAATTAGGATTTATGAATGAGGCTATCAGCTGAATCCAATGTGTTCCCTATCTGTCCCCAAAACTGGTTGTGGTAGAATGGGAGAGTGGCAGCAGCAAGGGGAAAATGGAACTGTTCCATTTTCACTGCTTGTCCAATCTGTCCCTGCCTCATGGGGAGACTTAAAGTTTGCCATGCCCAAGTGTTTCAACTTGTACACTTGGTGATGGCAAAGGTACCCAGGCTCCTGCTTCTGATTGCTACCCTTGTCTGGATAGCATGCATGAGTGGTTGTTGACTGAGGTGAGAAACCAGCTTAACAATGAAGTTCCCCACAATGCTGACAGTTGTTGCCTTGACCCACGAGAAAGAGTGGACACGTGGGCAAACTACCCAAAGGTTCATAGCACCTGTGGAACAATAACCCAGAAATCGATGGTTCAAGAAAGATGGGGAGGAAGAAAACCTAGTAGCATAAAGCAATAATCTCTAACTTTAGTTACATGGATGTCAGCAGAAACTAATTATGACTCCTCATTGCGAGCGTAAAAGGAATAAAATCCTGCTTCAAGAAATGGTCGAAGCAAAAACATAAATCTGCTATTTCAGGTGTCATTCAGAAATTCTGCAGTGCTGTAAAGAACTAATCTTATCCTGTTCCACCTATTTCCCTTGTTCAGCATCTTCGACCCATCCACCCCATTATGTCTTCTTTGTATTTTGAACAGCTGTATTTTTTTAAAACTACATAAGCAAAGTGAGAAATTCTAGCACTATTGTGAGGGTTGGGGTGATGGGAGAGTCCTAAATTGCACCCAATGGACTTGTTCCAGTTTTAATGGAGGTGTTTTAGGGCAGGTGAATAACTGGCTCTCAAGAGTTGGACCCATAATTTAAATTCATAAATGAGGCTGCTGCCTCAAATTTTAGTAGGCTTTTAAATTTAGCGCCTGTAGGCTGGATTTCCCAGAGCTCTTGGGAATACAGCAGTTGAAAGGAGGCAAGAACAGCTGGATCCGGTAGGCAAGTGCCTTTCCAGCACTGCTTGTGGTCCAGGAGTGGTTCCCCTCCCTTGTCCCCATAGCCCCTTAAGCTAACCTGCATCTTTTCCTGCAGTCAGCCAACACACCCCCAACTCAATATCCTCTCCTCAACCCACCACCCCTGCCCAAGCTTTTCCAATTTCATTTGATCAATCTAGCTGGTTGGTTAACGTAAGTATAAAAAAAATGGGAAGCCGCCATAACATTCAGCAAGCTGACATCCTTTCATCTGCGAGAGATGATAGGAATGCAGAATCAGAACTTTGATGAAGTCAGATGAGATCATGGGCACTTCTTTTGATGGCTGAACAAGCCAATTCTGGAAAGATAAAGTCTGTTACAAGTGCCACGTGTGAAGTTGTCCCTTGCATGTGATGCTGGATGGTCTCTGACATCTGCTTTGGAGCTTCTGAAGCTACATGTCACCATGATAGCAAACTACTGCCCACAGTTGATGTCGCCTCCATTTGCTTCAATCGTCAGCTAGAGTTATCCACTTGTCGTGATTGAGGTTGAGGGCATTCATGTCCCTTTTGACAGCATCCTTGAATTGGAGCCCTGAGCACCTGGCTGGTCCCTTGGAACAGGACATCTCCCTGCATTGCATATCCTTGAGGATGTGGCCATTTTCCATCCTGTGGACATGCCCAAACCAACAAAGCTTTCTTTGCTTGAATAGCATGAGAAAGCTAGGCATATTTGCCCTAAAAGGAACTGCTTCATTGGTGAATTTGTCATTCCATGTGATACCAAGAATGTGCCATAGACATCAAAGATGGAAGTTATTGAGCCTTTGTTTTTGGTGCGACATCCATGTTAACCAAGTTTCCGGGTTCCCTGTAAATATCAAGGCTACAGCCTTTGCCACACAGTGGGTGGAATTTTCCCAAATTTGCATTGTGTGGTAGGGGGCAGATAAAAAGACGTCGGTGGGTTTTCATGCTGTATCGTCCTGAACCCGCCTCATTATTTATGCACTCCCGGGAAACATGCCGTTTCCATGGCGGGTGGGCTCCTACTCGTCAGCCCGCCATCACCCTGCTGCTGCATCATGCCGGATGCCATGTTTAAATTCTAGCCGCAAGCACACATCTCAGTGCTTCCAGCTTATCACTGCTGCACAGAAGACATGGCCCTGAAACTGAAGAAGACTACAGCCCCAAGGTTCAGTGATGCTTCTCTCGAGCGACATTTGGATGCCGTGGAGGCCCGCCAGGACGTCCCCTACCCCCGCTATGGTCGCAGGATGGGCAGCAACAGCACTAACCCGGATTGGGAGGCGGTGGCAGCAATGGTCAGTGCCAATGCCTTGCAAAAGAGGCTAGCACCCAGTGCCACAAGAGGATGAATGATCTCCTCCGTTCTGCCAAGGTAAGTCACTCTTCTCATCACTCAACTCACACACTCACAAACCCATCACACATCCACAGGGCCCGTACTTACTGCCAGTGCAAGGGACATCACCATTTACTCTCTCAAACTCACTGTCATTGCCCTCATCCCATTCCATGGGACCTTTCACCACCCACACAGGCCAGGCATACTTATCATCTGGCCTGGTAGACATCCTGCTTATACTTTCTCCATATCTATCCATGCAGGACAAGCTGGCACGGAACAAGAGAGAGAGGTGGCAGAATGCCCGAAATCAAGGCCCTCACGGACTTTGAAATCAGAGCCATCCAGCTGGCCGGTGAGGATCTGGACTGGTCCTGTGCTGATGTTGAGGTTGGCGCTGCTCTTCCAAGTGAGCACCTAGCAGTGCAACATCCAGCAGAAAACCATGCTGTGAGTCTTGTGTCCTCTTTTTCAGGCCACTGCCATGCACTAATTACCTCCCCTTGCTTTCGCAGGCACATCTGCCAAACAGCCAACAGAGTCCATGACCCAAAGCCTCCAATCCAGCTCCAAAAAGACTTCTGGAGAGGAATCTGAAGGCACCCTCCCTGAAGTCCCATCACAGCGCTCACCCACACCCTCCAGCAGCACAGAGACACACACCTCGGTGGGACATAGCTTTAGAGTAGCCCCAGGATCACAATTTGGTGAGCACATCGCACTGCCTGATCCACCACAGGTGACAGCAGGGACTTCTCAGGACCCCAGTACTCGGAGGATTGCTGGAGGCCAGAACATTGCTGAGTCCAAGTCAGATGACGAGCCTCTGGACTCGATCATGTCACAGTTGCTGCAAAGGAAAGCTCGAGAACATCAGGAAGGGATGTCCGCTGCACTCCTCAGGTTGCAAGGCACAATGGAGGAGTCTGTCCACCTTCAGTCTGAGGTGATAGCGCCGGCATACCAACGCACCGAGGTCAACACTGGTAGGATGGCGACCGCCATGGAGACCTTGGTCCAGGACTTCACTCCTGCATTGCTGCGTGTGCTCAACTCCATCGCTGATGCCATAGTTGGCTTCCAATAGTCTGTGCACGGGAGGGGTGCTGGGCAGTTCGATCTTACTCCAGCTACCCTTGCTCCTCAAGGAGTCAGTTTGGGGCCCCCAGGCACCCACAGGGAGGAGGTGCGCACTCCAGACCTAACCATCCAGATGACTCCCAGAGTGTCCGGCCCATCCGACTCCCCTCTTCCTATGAACTCAGCAGCTCTAGCCCCACAAGCCGAGAAAGGTGCCACTGCCACACAGCAGGACCCTGAAAGCAGGCTGGTGCCCTCCAAGTCTTGGCCCTCCAGAGGACACCAGCCAAAGTCATCACGAACAGGGCGCCACAGTCAGCAGGCTGCCTCCACCTCCACTGTGGATGTTCGAGGAGCACCAAGATGTCGCAGCAGGGTTAGGACAGTTAAGGAGAATTAGTTGCACAGCCTGGACACGGCTGTAAGCTACCCTGACTTGTACATTCATGGAATCTTCTCCCTACCTAACAGCACTGTGGGAACCCCATCATACAAACACTACATTGGTTGAAAGTGAAAGCTAACCATCCTTTTGGGGCTACTAAGGGTTGACATTCGCCTTGGCCTTAAGACTACATCTTAAGAGCCAAGAAGAAAATGATTAAAGGTGAAAGTTTGGCCAGGAAGTTCATTCTTTCATTCTTTCAGCCTTTAGCTAGAAGTTTGGATTTCTCCTTAAAGGTTATTGGTCTCTATGGAGATTGTAACACCACACAAAGTGAATTTCCTGAATTAACATATTGGTGACTTATTCACTTTCCTGTGAGAGTTCTCAATGCTACTTATTAAATTCCAAGTTTGCCTTTGAGTGGAAAGTCACCTGAAGGTCTACCTATTTACCCAACTACCAGAATAGAACAACTCTGCCTGACAAATAAATTAGAAATGCCTAGTTGCCTGCGTGCACGTTGCTAGCCTAAAGTTTGAGGATCAATAAAATATTAATTATAATGCACAGATGTGCATTCTGAAGGGACAGATGGTTGCCTGATTAGTGTTCTTTTCTTTTACAGATGAATTTTTTGATGTGAAGGCCAAATGTGTTATCAATGCTACAGGACCTTTCGTAGACACACTGCGTCAAATGGATGATGAGAAGGTGGAAAACATGTGTCAGCCTAGTTCTGGTGTACACATTGTCTTGCCTGGTTATTATAGGTAACTAAATATATTACTAGAGAAAAATCATGTTCTCAAAACCCAAAACAAATCTTGCTCACTTGTGGTTCTATTACCCAACTGTTGACTGTCTGCCAATGCAATGGTGAAGCACACTCTACACTACAACTGAAAATCTGTATCTGTTTGTGTGCCCTGATGTGAAGAGCTCCTCCATCAAATTATAAGGTAGATGACTGTTTAACATAGTAAAAAGAAATGTGGATAAAGATAATTATTGCATAGCTGAAAAGGATCCTTTAGCTTTTTTTTTAAGGTACATAACTTCAATTTATTTCCAGGTCTAATCTATAAATCAAATCCCCTAAAAATGTTTTTCCTAAATCACAACAGTCAACTTATTGTTTTTTCATTTTTGTTTCATTTCACTTTAGGAATTTGCATAGAAGTACACAAAGCATTTAGTAACAAAACCTCAAGTTACCACTCAGTTGAAAGTAACTGATTTTTAAAAATAATTATTTCATACTATTTTAATTTTAATTTTGGGTATTAACTTCAGACATTGACAAAGATGCATAAGGCAAGACTGAATAATTTCTGTTATAAAGATTAAGAAAAGCACAATCTGTACAAAATTAGTCATTAAATAGGAATTTATAGCTAAGCATTCAGTTTCTATAATAAGATGTGCAACAGAGTGCTGTACGTGTTTATATTACGATAATGGAAAACAAGTGTGAGTAATTTTGGATTCAGATCAAATCCCATCATAGCTTAGAATTGATGTTCTGAGTATGTCTGCAAATTCTCCATTACAATCATGGAATTGTGGGAATGTCAGATCTCAAGACATCCGCTGTAGTTTATTGAAAATTATTTTTATTAATTAATTTAAAACAAACTGTTGCTAATGGGATGTAGGATGCATTTGGAGAAAGAGATAGGTGAGGTAACAATAAACAAAGCAAGCAAGATCCTGGGTTATTTTGCTGAATTGAGTTCAAATCTCTAGTCATCTTGATGACTTCATCTGGAGCATTGTGCATAGCTCTAGTTGTCACAATGTAAGTGGGCCATATAGGTGCTGGTAGGAGGTGGGAGGGGCTGGAAAATCCCACTTTGTGAAGCTGATTGCTAGTTTTAAAGTAAATAGCTATGAGAAAAGACTTGATAAGCTCACCTCTCCATCCTCAAAGACATTCCTGCCCTTATAGAGGTACGTAAAGGGTTAGAAGAAATAAATCCTCTGCAATCATTTCAGATACATCAGGAGAGCAATATTAAAGGCACAGGTTCAAGATTGAGAAGGACAAGTTTAGGAGAACATTCAGAAAATATTTCTTTATACAGAAGGCGAATAACAAGTGGAATGGTGGCAGGAAGGGCAGTTAAAGGCAGGAAAATGGACTCATTTAAGAACCAGCTGCATGCTGTAATAGGGAGGTGATATTGTTTTCCCTTAGTACTGGAACTCGAAACAGCTTGCTATTTAATGTAGGTTAGCATAAATCAGTTGAGTTGCAGCAAATTATAGTACTTGGGCTTTTGTTTTCATTTAAATGGGAACAAAAGGGAAAAACTGTGTTCTGGAAACATGTTAATTGTTCTGCTTAAGGAATTATTTAGATAAATGATAATGCCTGTACATGAGGCAGCCAATCATGGATTTTAATTAATTTCTGAACACATTGGTAAAACTTGCCATGTAGCTGTACTTTCTGTAGTTATCGTGCTGTTTGTGATCTGAATCAGTGCAAGGAGTGGTGCGCACATTTTAAGAGCTGATTTGACCCAATATTTTACACGGTACAAAGATTGGGTAACTTTAAAGCAGAGAATAGATTTTTAAAATAACTTTAGCATTTGTCTTTACAGCCCTGAAGCCATGGGACTGCTTGATCCTGCAACAAGTGATGGCCGAGTTATATTTTTCTTACCTTGGGCGAAAGTGGTCATTGCAGGAACCACTGACACTCCAACAGAGGTTACGTCTAAGCCCGTACCCCATGAGGAGGAGATTAACTTCATTCTCAAGGAAATACGGAATTACCTGAGCCCTGACGTTGAAGGTAAATTGGTGAATTTTAAGTAATCTTAAACTCTCCAAACCAAACACAAAAAGTATTGATTTAGAACAGGCAATAGTAATGTATTCGAAAGCTAAATTTGTAGAGAGATTAGAATGCAGATTCCTAGCAGTGGATGGTACTTTTACTGTTTTATTTTGTACCAACATGTTGGGTATTGCTGCTATGCATTGGATTAACATTCCAGCACATCAACAGAGGACCTCTATTGATCATCGGCTTTGCAAAGCATCATAGGTTAAGCTCCACTATCAGGTTCCACTGGGACATCCCAAATGAAGAGAGGAAAGTGAAGAGGGAAGTTGGAAAGGCCCCTTCTGCCTTCTGCTTACTCTGGGTCTGCACTTACTGTAGACGCAAGCCTCACTGTACCCTTAAAGTGAAACCCTTGATCTTTGGGGCACTGTTGTGGAGAACAAGACCTGATAGAGTGGATCTCCTCCACATTTCCTCTTCGACGCTGCTGGGAATTAAGCACATCACAGTCTGTCCTCTTGTGTTTAAAGACTGAGTGAGGAATTTTTAAAAATGTATTATATGTATGTGGATGTTACCAGCAGCCCAGCATTCATTGCCTATCTCTAGTTGCCCTGAGAAGATGGAGAAGGTGCCGTTCTTTCACATATACCGTGAGATCCTAGACTGATTGTTATTCATTGGCGTGTAATCACAATAGAAAGAGCATTGCAAGTATTGGTGGCTATAATAGTTGGTCGTGTATCCTGGATACGGCATGTTGTAAGTGATGGGAAACTCCATCAACATGCCAATCATTTGTTGCTGAAAGGTGCTTTTCAGAGTTTTCAGTCCTGAAGTCCACTTGAACTGTTTAAACATTATTGAGGTTGTATCTAAATTTGCTATGGCTATAATGGAGTCAAAAGTTTTGCATTGTAGGAGCCTTTTCATACAGTCAATAGTGTTTAAATTTCAGTAATTAACAATATTTATAAATAGGCTTATATTATTTAAACAAACAGTGCTGGCCATATTGATCTGCTCCAGACCCATGTTATCCTGCAAACATTTTTGCCAGGCATACCCACTCCTAGAGACTTGGACACTTTCCAGCAGTTTAATTATAGTCTGACAAGAGCTGCTATTTCTGGCAGCATGGTTTATAAATGCAGTTCAGTACTCTCATAATATGAAAAATGCCTCATTTTAGGTAGATTGACCAGTATGGCAACAACAGTTGCTTTTGAAATGTAGTTCAAGTTCTTCTAACAATATGTGCTGTGATGCTTATTTTGAACAGGACATTAAAAACATAAATCAATATGTTATAAATGCTTGTTGAATGACCTACTCTCGTTCTTGTACGACCATTTCATATAAGGTGGAGTGATATGAATAGTTTTAATTAAAAATGCATCTATAGCATATACAGTTAATGTTCTACTTCTCTGATGTACAAGTTAGAATTTGTAGCTCAATTTCATAGCTTAATGGAGCAAATGTGAAATTCAGGATGTTTTTGACCTCAGATTCAAGCCTCTAATCAGCAAGTCAGGCAACATCTGTGACAGAGAGAACCAACAGGATAATGGAGCCTAAATTTATTAGTGCACAAATCAAATGATTCCAGTTTGGAATTGACAGCACACCAGAACAGGAAGTTCTGAGAATGGAGCTGAACTCACATTCTCATATTTGAATTCCTACCGCCTATAGGTAGAGGCCAACATTGTATTAGTCTTTTTGTATACGTTTGTACCAGAATTACTGATTGTCACATAAATCCCTTTGATCCTGCACAATTCCTAACCTGTTACCATAAAGAAAATATTCCAATTTGTCCTTCGTGGTCATAGAGCTCCACTTGCCATTGTTTTGCCCACTCAATCTATGTCCTTTTGTAACTTTCTGTTCTCATCTGAACGACTGACTGGGCTTCCTATCTTTGTGTCACCTGCAAAATTTGATATACAACTTTCTCTTAAGACTCTCTCCATCACCCATACCTTTAATATATATGGTGAAAAGCTGAGACCCTGGTATAAATCCCCGAGGAGCCCAGTATAAATCCCTGAGGAACCCCAGTATAAGTCCCTGGGGAACACCATAGGCAGGTCATTTAGGCCCTGATGAGGGCAGGTGGAGGTAGGTGGTTGGGAAAATTAATGCCATTAGGCGGTGTGCAGGTTTGGCATGCTGTTCCTGTTGCTGCTGATTTTGCTCAGGATGGGATGGCAGAACCCAGTGGGTATGCCTCATTTGGATAAGTGGCCAGTTGATCTTGTTAACGACCTTGTCAACTCGTCAAGGCTCAATTTGAAATTTTGATGATAGCATACGGGTTATACGATGGACCAGGGACAGTCCCGGTGCAAGGAGGTGGCAGTACAGCGGAGAAGCAGCCATGATGGGCTTATAAAAGGGAATCATAGCTGAAAGGTGCACTCAGCCATTGACACATAGGTGCCATTGGGTGAACAGAGGCAGCAGAGCGAGTGACCTGTACATGCTTGGATTGTGGGAAGTGTTGTAACCCTCCAGTTATTGTGGGGCCATAAGAGTGGAGGGGTGAGCAAGGCAACAGCTGGACATGGGGTTATGCTTTTGAGAGATTGGGTCGAGTAGTGACGAGGATCAGCATCTTTAGAGGCAGTGGCTGAATCACAGGCATAAGGAGGGGAATGCAAGACATGAAGGCAATGGAGGCCATACCTACAGATTTGTGTCGACTGCCAAAGAAGAAGCTACCTGGACATGTCAGTGAATCAGTGCTGCAGGCAACTTTGCCTATATAGGGAGATGGTAACAGATTTGTACCCTTGTAATGGAAGACCTCACAGTTTTCAGGACTGTATGCTACGCACTGCCAATAGCTGTCAAAATTGCTGTGACCTTGAACGTCTTCACTTCTGGCTCCTCCCTTGGATCAGCAATGTACACCTTGGTGGTGTCTTACAAGATTCAGTACACCATTGCATCCTGTGGGTCACTGATGCCTTATTTATGTAAACTAGGCAATGCATGAAATTTCACACAAATGGGACCTCACAGGCAGGAAGGGCAGTGGGAGCACTTCCATTGCTGCATTTCTGCATGGACAGAGTATCATCTGTGGCACCCATGTGACCATCAAGGCACTGAGTGAGTGGCCAGTGAGGTTCCTCAACTGGAAGAGCTTCCACTTCCTCAACATTCAGCTAGTTTGCGACAACAAGAAATTTATGCATCCAAGGGATAGGCGATATTCCTTGAAGAGTTGGGTGCTCACTCCTTTATGTGACCCGATACATTCACAGAGATGCTACAACCAAAGCCATCACCTCAAAAGGGCTACCATTGAGTAAGCCATCAGGCCTCTGAAGATGCAGTTCCAGTACCTGGACTGGTCGGGTCATACCCTGCAATGGACTCCTGCAAGGATCTCACACACCTGCACTTTCCATACCCTTCAGAGAGGTGAGGTGTTGAAGAGGGTGAGGCCCTGGAACAGCACAGCTCATTGAAGGAAGAGTAGAAGCAAGAGGTTGAAGAGGAAGTGGAAAAACCAAGAAGAAGATGTAGAACAGAGAGCTGTCTAGTCTGTGCCTGTAAGTGGTTGGGGCCAGGGCAGGACTTGAAGTTTTCATCAGGATGTATCAACGTCAGAGAACATCTCATCCAGGCACGTTTCACCTGAGTCCTTATATCCCCACAGGACTGCGTTCTCGGGAACTCACTTTGAGCTGCCTGTGAGAATACTTCTATTGAAGACGCAACATTGACTAGATCCGCTCTTACTGTCAGTGGAAGATGCACATCTGTTCAGCAGTCTCATTGACTACCTTCAAAGGCTTTTGCTTTTCTTCACCACTTCACCTTTCTTTTCGAGTTTTACCTTTAAACAATGGAAGCTGGCATGTTGGAATCATGTGTGAAGATGTACGGCGTTAGCAAAGGTAACAGAGTACACATTAAATGTGAAATAATTCTCAGTGAACCACATGATGCTGTGACTGACATGGTAGCCTCCCCCTTGGCCACATCTACGCAGTGCTCAGCCTGCTTTCTTGTGTTTGCTTGTGGTTGTAATGTCTGTGGCAGGTGTGCTGATCATGGAGGTGCCAGTGGGGGCACTGCAAGAGGCTGCTGGAGGAACAGTGGGCAGACTTTTGCCCTTGGTGGGCGGTCAGGCCCCACTGGCTTGGTGGCAGGCGGGCAGCCGACCCCTGCCACCGAAATGGGGCCCACTGCCATTTTGAGTGGGCAGGCCAATTAAGGCCTGCCCGACGGAAAGCGCTATGCGCTTCCTGTGTGGGGGAATCCCCAACTGTCAAAATGCGCCCTTTTGTGCGTGCTGTCTCAGGGAGATTAGTGACAGGTTAAAAAACTCTAAAAATAAAAAAATAAAAACATTATTAACATGTACCCCTCGTAATAATGTCACACGAGATGGGACATGTTAATAAGAAGCACTGAAACTTCATCCCGCCAGTGAATGAGGTTTCACGTTTTATCAGATGCCTGCTGGGGCTCCTGGCCTGCCCGCCAGCCTTAAGGTTGGATGGGCAGGGTCTTTAATGACCTTAATTATCCTGTCAATGGCCTCAATTGGCCATTGACAGGTTGGCGGACGGACAGCTGATTTCGCTGTCCGCCCGCCTTCCTAAGAATTTAAATGGACTTGGATGACGTCGGGGGTTCCACCTGACATCATCCCGCGTCATTTTCCTGTCGGCGAGTGGGCCCCGCCCCCAAATCGCCGACAGGAAAATTCTGGCCAGTCTCTGCCACAAACCTCTGCTGAATAAATGGACCCTTGGTCAGAGGTTCCAATGATAGTTCCAAGGAAGAGATTCGGTAGGGGGAGGCTCCCTCATCCTCATCGGTGACTGCCTCAGCACTTGGATGGCACTCCCGATCGCTGGAGGGGACCAGCAGCTGGGGCGCAATTGGCATCCACTTCATGCATTTTAATGCCATCAGCACCACTGACCAGTCAATCCTACAGAACATACTATGAACTCTGTGCATGTCAGTGCGCTGCTCCTGTATTGACTCAGTGCTGCCACATATGGGTCTCCATGATGTTGCCACTCTGTCAATGGAAGAACTCATGTGTTCAAAGCTCTGAAACATGGTGATGCACATGAGTTGAATGGACTCCTCCATTCTCAGTCCAAGACCCCACTGCCTCACGCACCTCTGTTATTGTCATTGTACACATCTGTCATGTTGGTCAAAGTAGAACCATCTTTCTTGTGACTCCTAGGCCCTGCATTTTCATCCTGCTGAGCAGGACTATGCCTGTCTCCCATCCTCCAAAGGGTACTTCCCACAGCTGCTTCTGTCTCTCTTGCCTCCTCATGCTCACTAGTGCCATGCTCTTCACCCAGTGCCACCCTTTCTAAGCCTACATGAGGCCCCAAAGATGTAAGTTTATCTACACTGGTGGTGGGTGTGCTTTATGATGTGACAGTTCCTTGTTGGACTGTTGAGCTGCCTCTGGTGTTGCAACAGTGTTTTGCCACTTCCCCTCAATGACTGACCCTGTGGGGCACACATGAAACAAGATCATGTGAACCAGCTTGTGACAACAGCAGCTTCTATAGTGTGTTGGCTTCTCAATGCAGCTGAGTATTTGTCATGCTTTTGGATGCAGAGAAGTACAATCCAACCCCTTCACCTACAGATCTCACCATCTTTTCATCCTGTCCTCTAGGCATTCCTATCTCTCTGTCCCCTACCTGGTTTTGCAGGGCTACCCTGGTGAAGCATCACGGTCTTCTCCATGACAGGATCCCCCAGTATGAGCCCTGTCTAAAGAGTTACAATAAAACAGAGAGAGATGCTGACTTTTCTGATCAATGCCAGCAGCTCATTAGCATAAGTTGCATATATCAGTGTTGCCAAGTCCTCAACAGTGCTAGGGTTTTGGGCATTGCTGAGAGACCAGTAGGTACCCTGGGCTTACTTTCGTCCCATGTTCAGGAACAGCATACACCCTTAGGCTTTTCAAGTGAAGTGTCTGCTGGAGCTTGCGAACTGAGAGGTCTAACATTAGGGTCTCATGTTGCACTATCTTTGCCAGAGCAAAGAGTGTAATTAAACCTCTTGTGGCACTGCACCCAGTTCCTCCATGCTACACTTCTACTGTTAACAGTTTCATTCACCTCCAGCCTGGTCTGTTTTGTTTGTCTGGGTGGCCTCCTTCTGTCACTTTCTGGAAATAGGATCTGGAAATAGCAGCAACTGAAGGCCTGCACCCGTGAAGTGAGGGGCAACCCTGCCCAGGGTGCCAGGACTCCGCTTCTCCTCCTGTAGCAGTGGAGTTTTGTATAATGCTTCAAAATGGCTGCCACAATAACGTCAGGCTAAGTGAGTGGGCAACAAGGCGCAAATGGCACAAATGAAGTAGAATGTAGGGTAGCATGTACTTTGGTAGCAAGAGTAGAAAAGCAGAATATTGTTTAAAAGGTGTGAAACTTTTAACTGTTGATATTCAAAGAATTAGGAATGCAGTACAGCAAATGCTGATTGCTAGGATGAGAGTATTGTCCTATGATGAGATGCTGAGTTATTTGGGTTTATACTCTCTGGTGTTTAGAAGAATGATTGGTGATTGCAATGAAATTGTAAGATTCTGAAGAGGCTTAACAGGGTAGACATTGAGAAGTTGTTTCCCCTGGCTGGGGATCTAGAGTATGGGGACACAGCCTCAGAATAAGTGATCGATCATTTAGAAACTATATGAGGAGAAATTTCTTCACGCAGAGGATTGTGGATCCTTGGAATTCTCTACCCCAGAGGGTTGTGGATGTTCCATTGTTGCCTATTGAGAGCTGGGATAGAAGGATTTTTGATCTCTCAGGAAATTAAGGGATATAGGGAACGGGTGGGAAAGTGGAGTTGAGGCAAATGATCAGCCATGATCGTATTGAATGGAGGAGCAGGCTCAATGGGCTATATAGTATACTCTTGCTCCTATTTCTCATGCTCTTAAACACAATTTATAACTAATATGCAGGGAACTTGTACTTGTAATCATACTTGTACCAGAGAATGATGCTAAGAAAAGGAAACATGTAGTGCTGTGAAAACTCGATTTATACCCACCCACTATCTTAAGACATGAGTTCAAATACAACCCAAAGTTAGTACCAAAAGTTGCTTTGATAGAAGACTACCCAAAAACCTGCAAGCAGTATGAGTTGTGACTCATCTGTTTAATCAACACTAGGGTAATGTCAAATGTAAGAAAGTATGCATGCGTAAAGGCTATTCAGATCATGAAGATTTCCCTTTTATTTTGGTCTTTGTAAAGGATATACAATTCATCCTTTATTAGCATCCAATCTGTATCCCTCTTATTTTCTTGAATTAGAAATTACTTTTAATGCATTTAAGAAGAAGCAAACAGGAGAAATGAAGAGGGATTATGAGATAAGACTGGCAGCCAACATAAAGGGGAATCCCAAATTCTTCATTAGGCACATAAATAGTAAAAAGTTTGTAAAAGGAGGAGTAGGGCCAATTAGGGACCAAAAGGGGGATTTACACATAGAGGCAGGAGGCATGGCGGAGGTATTAAATGAATACTTTGCATCTGTCTTCACCAAGGAAGCAGATGCTACCCAGGTCATGGTGACAGAGGAGGAAACTCTGTCACTAGAAGAGTTCAAAAATTGATAAAGTGGAGGTATTGGATAAATTGTCGATACTTAAAGTTGACAAGCCACCGGGACTGGCTGAGATGCATCCAAGGATATTGAAGGAAGTGAGAGTGGAAATTGCAAGGGCACTGACCATAATCTTTTGGTCTTTCCCAGACTCAGAGGAGGGGCCAAAGGACTGGAGAATTGTAAACATTATGCCCTTGTTCAACAAAAAGCTGTAAGGATAAGCCCAGCAATTACAGACTAGCCAGTTTAACTTTGGTGGTGGGGATGCTTCTGGAAATGATTGAAAACAAAAAACTGCGGATGCTGGAAATCCAAAACAAAAACAGAATTACCTGGAAAAACTCAGCAGGTCTGGCAGCATCGGCGGAGAAGAAAAGAGTTGACGTTTCGAGTCCTCATGACCCTTCAACAGAACTGATTGAATATTAGATGAGGGGCGAATATAAGCTGGTTTAAGGTGGAGATGGGTGGGGGTGGTGTGGTTGTAGGGACAAGCAAACATTGATAGGAGCAGATAATCAAAAGATGTCACAGACAAAGGAACAAAGAAGTGTTGAAGATGGTGATATTATCTAAACGAATGTGCTAATTAAGAATGGATGGCAGGGCACTCAAGGTACAGCTCTAGTGGGGGTGGGGTGAAAAGAAAAGTAGGGCATACAAGATTTAAAAATAATGGAAATAGGTGGGAAAAGAAAAATCTATATAAATTATTGGAAAAAACAAAAGGAAAGGGGAAGAAACTGAAAGGGGGTGGGGATGGAGGAGGGAGTTCAAGATCTAAAGTTGTTGAATTCAATATTCAGTCCGGAAGGCTGTAAAAGTGCCTAATCGGAAGATGAGGTGCTGTTCCTCCAGTTTGCGTTGGGCTTCACTGGAACAATGCAGCAAACCAAGGACAGACATGTGGGCAAGAGAGCAGGGTGGAGTGTTAAAAGTCGTCTCAATTTCTCTGCTCCTCTCACCCATTCTAATCTGTCTCTCTCTCTGAACTTACTGCACTCCGTTCTCTCAGGTCCAACCCCAACATTGTCATCAAACCCACTGACAAGGGTGGTGCTGTTGTTGTCAGGCGCACTGACCTCTACCTCTCAGAGGCTGAGAGTCAACTCGCAGACACTTCCTCCTACCTCTTCCTGGACCATGACCCCACCACTGAACATCAAGCCATTGTTTCCAGGACTGTCACTGACCTCATCTCCTCCGGAGATCTTCCTCCCACAGCTTCCAACCTGATAGTCGCCCAACCTCGGATGGCCCGCTTCTACCTCCTACCCAAAAACCACAAACAGAACTGTCCCGGTAGACCGATCGTGTCAGCCTGTTCCTGCCCCACGGAACTCATTTCTTGTTATCTTGACTCCCTTCTCTCTCCCCTTGTCCAGTCCCTTCCCACCTACATTCGTGATTCCTCTGACACCTTCCGTCACATCAACAATTTCCAGTTCCCTGGCCCCAACCGCTTCCTCTTCACCATGGACTTCCAATCCCTCTACACCTCCATCCCCCACCAGGATGGTCTGAGGGCCCTTAGCTTCTTCCTTGAACAGAGGCCCGAACAATCCCCATCCACCACTACTCTCCTCCGTCTGGCTGAACTTGTTCTCGCAATGAACAATTTCTCCTTTAACTCCTCTCACTTCCTCCAAATAAAAGGTGTGGTTATGGGTATCTGCATGGGCCCCAGCTATGCCTGTCTCTTTAAGGGGTATGTGGAACATTCCTTCTTTCAGTCCTACTCCGGCCCCCTCCCACAACTCTTTCTCCGGTACATCGATGATTACTTCGGTGCTGCTTCACGCTCTCGTCGGGACTTGGAAAAATTTATTAATTTTGCTTCCAATCTCCACCCCTCCATCATTTTTACATGGTCCATCTCTGACACTTCCCTTCCCATCTTTGACCCCTCTGTATCAATTTCTGGTGATAGACTGTCCACCAATATCCATTACAAGCCTACCGACTCCCACAGCTACCTCGACTTCAGCTCTTCACACCCCACTTCCTGTAAGGACTCCATCCCATTCTCTCAGTTCCTTCACCTCCATCGCATCTGTTCTGATGATGCTACCGTCAAAAACAATTCCTCTGACATGTCCTCCTTCTTCCTTAACCGAGGTTTTCCACCCACAGGCGTTGACAGGGCCCTCAACCGTGTCCGGCCCATCTCCCATGCGTCCGCCCTCACGCCTTCTCCTCCCTCCCAGAAACATGATAGGGTTCCCCTTGTCCTCACTTATCACCCCACCAGCCTCCGCATTCAAAGGTTCATCCTCCGCCATTTCCACCAACTCCAGCATGATGCCACCACCAAACACATCTTCCCTTCCCCCCGCCTGGCGGCATTCCGTAGGGATCGTTCCCTCCGGGACACCCTGGTTCACTCTTCCATCACCCCCTACTCCTCAACCCCTACCTATGGCACCTCCCCATGCCCACGCAAGATATGCAACACCTGCCCTTTCACTTCCTCTCTCCTCACCATCCAAGGGCCCAAACACTCCTTTCAAGTGAAGCAGCATTTCATTTGCACTTCCCCCAAATTAGTCTACTGCATTCGTTGTTCCCAATGCGGTCTCCTCTACATTGGAGAGACCAAACGTAAACTGGGTGACCACTTTGCAGAACACCTGCAGTCTGTCCGCAAGAAAGACCCAAACCTCCCTGTCGCTTGCCATTTTAACACTCCACCCTGCTCTCTTGCCCACATGTCTGTCCTTGGTTTGCTGCATTGTTCCAGTGAAGCCCAACGCAAACTGGAGGAACAGCACCTCATCTTCCGATTAGGCACTTTTACAGCCTTCCAGACTGAATATTGAATTCAACAACTTTAGATCTTGAACTCCATCCCCACCCCCTTTCTGTTTCTTCCTCCTTCCTTTTGTTTTTTCCAATAATTTATATAGATTTTTCTTTTCCCACCTATTTCCGTTATTTTTAAATCTTGTATGCCCTGCTTTTCTTTCCACCCCACCCCCACTAGAGCTGTACCTTGAGTGTCTTGCTATCCATTCTTAATTAGCACATTCGTTTAGATAATATCACCACCTTCAACACTTCTTTGTTCCTTTGTCTGTGACATCTTTTGATTATCTGCTCCTATCACTGCTTGTTTGTCCCTACAATCACACCACCACCCCCCCATACCTTAAATTTCAGCTTATATTTCACCCCTCTTCTAATATTCAATCAGTTCTGTTGAAGGGTCATGAGGACTCGAAACGTCAACTCTTTTCTTCTCCGCCGATGCTGCCAGACCTGCTGAGTTTTTCCAGGTAATTCTGGAAATGATTATTTGGGATAGAATTAATAGTCGCATGGAAAAGTATGGGTTGATTAGGAAGAACCAGCATGGATTCCTTGAGGGAAAATCATGTTCAACTAACTTGCTGGAGTTTTTTGAAGAGGTAAAAGAGATGATTGATGAGGGTAATGCAGTTGATGTGGTGTTCGTGACCTTCCAGAAGGCATTCAATACAGTGCTGCACAGCAGACTTGTGAGAAAAGTTATATTTCGTAGAATAAAAAGGACAGTAGAAAGGTGGATAAAAAATTGGCTGAGTAAAAGGAAACAGTGAGTAATGCTTAATGGATATTTTTTGGCTGGAGGAAAGTTTGAGGTGGAGCTCTCCAGGGGTCGGTATTGGGACCCTTGCTTTTTCTGATATATATTAATGATCTAGATCTTAGTGTGCAAGGGACTATTTCAAAGTTTGCAGATGATAAAAAACTTGGAAACATCGTAAACTTTGAGGAGGACAGTGTAGAACTTCTAAAAGACATGGACAAGCTGTTGGAGTGGGCAGATAGGTGGCAGATGAAGTTCAATCCAGAGAAGTGTGAGGTGATTCCTTTAGGTAGGAAAAACATGTAGAGACAATGTAAAATAAGAGGTACAACTCTAAAGGGTGTGCAGGAGCAGAGGGACCTGGGTGTATATGTGCATAAGTCATTAAAGTTGGCAGGCCAGGTGGAGAGAGCAGTTAATAAGAGCATACAGTATCCTGGGCTTTATCAATAGGGGCATAAAGTACAAAAACAAGGAGGTTATGCTGAACTTGTATAGGACACTAGTTAGAACCTCAGTTGGAGTGTTGTGTACCGTTTTGGGCACCACACTTTAGGAAGGATGTGAACGCATTGGGAAAGAGTGCAGAAGAAGTTTCCAAAAATGCTTCCAGGAATGGGAAACTTCAGTTATGAAAATAGATTGGAGAGGTTGGGACTGTTCTCCTTGGAGAGGAGAAGGCTAAGAAGAGATTTGATAGAGGTGTTCAAAATCATGAGGGAGCTGGACAGAGTAGGGAGAAACTGTTCCCACTCATAAAAGGATCGAAAATGAGAGGGCACAAGTTTAAAGTGATTTGCAAAAGAAGCAAATGCGATGTGAGTAAAAACTTTTTCACACAGCGAGTTGATCGGGTCTAGAACGCACTGCCTGGAATTGTGGTGGAGGCAGGTTCAATCGAGGCATTCAAGGGGGTATTAGATGATTGTTTAAATAGAAACAATGTGCAGGGTTACAGGGAAAAGGCAGGAGAATAGCACTGAGTCACAGACACAGTGGGCTGAATAGCCTCCTTTTGCACCACAACAATTCTTTGTTGAGACACTTCACAGGATCAAAGTCAACATTTTTTGCTTTAGTTAGCAATCTGAATTGACTCCAGATATGAAGTAGCGACCCTGCAAATTATACTTAGCTTGACAGTTTTTAGTTTGTATAATTTTATTTCCTGGATCAAGCGTGCTTACATGACAATGTCAAAAGTAATTCATTGTGAAGAACACTTTGAAATGTTTTAATGTGATAAGGCACTGTATAAAAGCATATTGATGTGTTTTATGTCACCCAATCCAATTTTTTGACTTTGCACTAAATCAGTGATTCATGATATAAATAAGTTAGTAGCAATGCTTTCCTACTAAATTTTTAAAAATCACAACAACTGAAAATATTGAAGAGTTAGTAAAGGTTCAGATAAATGATTTTTCTTTTATTTGCACCTATGCAAATCATTTTCTTAGTCGATGTTAATAACTCACGTAGACCTTGTTACTGCAAATGTGTCAATGTTGCCTAATATGTCATTCCATGTGGAATTAATCCTCTTATCCCATTATCTCACAACACAACCCTGCTTACATCTGTCACACTGTAATTTTTTTTTAAAATGACTGATCATTTCATGTCACATTAAATTTACCGTAATCTGATGTGTCGCATTATCCAAAAAAAACATTGGGGGTGTACAAGGATGTTACTGCATTATTCTAGCCAAAATATGACCTGCTGAATCATTAATAAACTGAATATAAATGCCTTTTTCTTTTTATTTTATGCCTAATTCTAAATGACATCACTTTGACCATGATTTTTTTTTCACCAGCATTGTAGCTGCTGTCAGTATAGCATCAGTTTCAACTCCCTGTTAATGCTTAAAAATAGTCCAGATTTTTGATTAATCCCCTCACTTTCCAAACAATAACAGAATGATTAATGTCCAATGCCTTTCTAACATTAGCCTTCTGAATGATAATATGATGTTCCTCCTTTTTCAAAGTTGCTGTAACCACCCTGCTCCTTTAAAAAAAAACTACACTTTTTCCTTTCATTCTAACCAACAACATCCCATCTCCCTTTCCTCAAAAGTTCTGCAATGTTTTGTTGCCACCCAGCAGCTTGCTCCACTTCTACAGTTTTAGTTTCACTTCTGTCCGACCCACAACACAGAGATTGCACTAGTCAAAGTTACCAATGATATTTGGAGTGAGTATTGTCACAGTACATTATCCCTTCTTGACCTTCCTGTGACTTTCAACACAGCTGAGCAAACCATGCTCCTTCAACATTGCTATGGTATTACCCTCTCAGTATTTCCAGTCCTCTCTGTCTAAATGTAGTTATTGCATCTTCTGGAATAATCTCTCCTCCAGCCCCTCAGAGATGACCATCTGCAGTGTGCCTGAAGATGCCACCCTCAATATGTTTCCCCTCAAAGACATATTGACAAACAAAGGAACAACTTACATATTGTTGATTCAACAACTTTTGCCATGCTGCCTGACTGTCTCACCAATTTCAAGCAGTAGTTGAGCCAGAAATACTTGCAGTTCAACAGTGCCAAAACAGAAGTCATCCAGCTAAGCTCATGTCATGCTTGCTTTGAACCTAAGCATTGAATCACCTATCAAGCTCATTAGCAGGTCTGTCTTCTTTCACTTTCACAGCAACATCACCTGTATCCTTTCTGTTTTTGTTTTGGATTTCCAGCATCCGCAGTTTTTTTGTTTTTATCTCTGTGTTTAATTGACTGCCACTGCTCTTCAAGAAATGCCTACCTCCTTGAAGAAGTTCTGTTCCTCTCTGCGACAAGATTTCCGGATTTCTCTGTTGCCTTGTTCACCTTCATTGCTTTCCATTTCTCTCCTAGTGTTTGACAAGGTGTTTACTAAAACCCGCTTTCACAGCCATATCTCCTTTCTCAGTGACTGTCTCCGTCTCCGACTTACCCCACATGGATTTCAACTGAAATTCCACCCCTCATGTTTCGAACCCACCCAGGATTCTATTGTTGTTGACATCTTTTGATGATCTGCTTCTATCACTGCTTGTTTGTCGCTACAACCACACCAACCCCCTCCACCTCTCTGTCTCTCTATCTCTCCGCCCCCCCACACACACACCTTAAACCAGCTTATATTTCAGCTCTTTCCTGGACTCGAACTCAAGTTCTGTCGAAGGGTCATGAGGACTCGAAACGTCAACTCTTTTCTTCTCCGCCGATGCTGCCAGACCTGCTGAGTTTTTCCAGGTAATTCTGTTTTTGTTTTGGATTTCCAGCATCCGCAGTTTTTTTGTTTTTATCTCTGTGTTTAATTGACTGCCACTGCTCTTCAAGAAATGCCTACCTCCTTGAAGAAGTTCTGTTCCTCTCTGCGACAAGATTTCCGGATTTCTCTGTTGCCTTGTTCACCTTCATTGCTTTCCATTTCTCTCCTAGTGTTTGACAAGGTGTTTACTAAAACCCGCTTTCACAGCCATATCTCCTTTCTCAGTGACTGTCTCCGTCTCCGACTTACCCCACATGGATTTCAACTGAAATTCCACCCCTCATGTTTCGAACCCACCCAGGATTCTATTGTTGTTGACATCTTTTGATGATCTGCTTCTATCACTGCTTGTTTGTCGCTACAACCACACCAACCCCCTCCACCTCTCTGTCTCTCTATCTCTCCGCCCCCCCACACACACACCTTAAACCAGCTTATATTTCAGCTCTTTCCTGGACTCGAACTCAAGTTCTGTCGAAGGGTCATGAGGACTCGAAACGTCAACTCTTTTCTTCTCCGCCGATGCTGCCAGACCTGCTGAGTTTTTCCAGGTAATTCTGTTTTTGTTTTGGATTTCCAGCATCCGCAGTTTTTTTGTTTTTATTTTTTGTTTTTATCCCTTTATCTTCTCCATTCCCAACTCACTTCTACTGTTTTGGAAACATCCATGCCTTTTTCCTCCTTTCCAAGCTCTCAAACTCCACTCTCTATAAGCTCCACTTCCCACCTCTTGTCCAACACCGATTCCTGTCCAACTGTTATCACAATTTTGCCTATTTATCTTGGTTCCCCACGTTGAGCATTGATTTCCTAGCCTCCAAATCATTCAGTGCTCTGCAATTCTTCCCACCTGTGCAGACACCCACTCCACACTCCGCAGTCTTCTAACTCTGGACTTTGTATACTACCTCTCCCTTCCATGCTAATAGGGCAGGACAGGGCCTTCAGCCATCTCTTGTCCACCCACCCCTCTCCCAACCCCCTTCAACACTCTGGAACTCCCTCCTTTAAATTCTAAACCTTACTTACACCTACTTCTCGTTTTCAAAAGCCTCCTTTAAACCTACCTTTTTGGAAACACTACTCCATCCTTTTTGTGCTCACATCTCAGTCTCAACCATGAAACCACATTGATCATTATCTTGTATATGCCAGTTGTTGAGTGGCACCTCACTTTTATTTGGGTTTTATCCAGCTGTACAAGCTTTCAGAGTTGGTAATGATGCTTAACTCTATTTCGTAGTTAAACCATGTAAGGTATTTGGAGGCACAGTATTTGGAAATTTTACTTTTATTTTTGGGCAAATGGAATAATAGCTTCTGGAGTACAAGGGGGCACCAGGGATCTGTCAGTTATTGTATGTACTGCAAGGCCTTCATTCATTGCAGTGGAAAAAGTATAGCTGACTTTACATATTATTGTGGATATGAAACCAAGTGGTTTAAAATCAAAATTATTTAAAACTTTGGATGTAATTTTAAATTTATCTAGAATGTTCAAAATTTTAATAATCTAGCCTTACAAAAACATTTGACCATTTTAGGTAGTTGCTTTATATAACTGAATATAAATATTGGCTGCTCAAGAAAGCTTTTAAAATTTGTTTTGGAATGCAGAAACAGTTTAGTAACCTAGCCAACTACATAATGAGGTGTGATTTTTTTTTTCAGTTGATAAACAGTTTTGCATAATCTATGCTTTCTATTTCCCATTAAGAATTTTGTTGCAGAAATATTGCAATCTAATATATTTTGTGTCTATTTTGTTAGATGCCTTTGGATCTGCATTTTCATTTCAAACTCTTTTTGAACTGGCTTTGCAGCATTTATCTGTCTTAAAGATCAGCACTTTCTGAAATTCTATTGCTGGCGATAATATAAAAGTCAGCAGCATCAGTTAATTTTCTCAGACATTCAAATTTTGATGACATGACAAAATATTTGGTGGAATTTTTCATTTTTCATTGTAATACTTTACATAATCCTTTGTTTCTCTTTTGACATATTACTGTGTTTTTATTCTTTGGTTTATTTTTCTTTTGCCCGTTTCTGTTTCTCTCAATATCCTCTTTCTCCCTTTCAGAATATATCAGGAACTTTGGTTACTCACACTGATGTTCAATAGAACAGACTTAGAAAGCAAAGATTCAACAGCTATAAATATTTAATTAATTTCAAATACTGTTGCTTTTTAAGCCATCATTGAAATCCAGCCTATTCTCTCATTCAGTGCTTTGGGCAGTAGGCAATAGTTAATCTACAGAGACTGTAGAGAAATGAATAAAATCTCTTTATGATGTTAGTTAATACCATGAAAAACTCTTTTTATTGTGTTTATTTTCAAAGGAAATGTTTGCATGAGCAATTGGATAATATAATTTTTTAGCATCTATTAGTAGATACTAATACAAGGTATAAAAACTGAGATTTTGGAACCAATTTGCCACCATTCCTTAGATAAACCATAATACATTGTGGTGGCTGATATAACAAGCGAAAACACTACCCTAATGCAATAAGGAAATTCTTCTACAGTTGGGTGTTCTGGATATTGCTGTTGAGAGTAGGTTAAACTTTGTGAGAATATACACACACACATACATATATTTACACACATGGACCTGTCCTTTGCAAACAAAAAGAACATGTCCATACATTGCACCTTTTTCAACTAAACAAAAGTTGGGGGACAGCCGTTCCCTGGTTCATTCCCTATGGAAATGTCTTGACCAATCAGAATCAACTTGCCTGGTTTGAATTTAAACAAAAGCTTGGCATTTAACTGTTCCCTGGTGCA
This sequence comes from Carcharodon carcharias, assembly GCF_017639515.1. Lineage (NCBI taxonomy): Eukaryota > Metazoa > Chordata > Chondrichthyes > Lamniformes > Lamnidae > Carcharodon > Carcharodon carcharias. Next base: position 68,769,352 of record NC_054478.1, on the reverse strand, counting down.
TTTCATAGCAACATCTCTAGCAATCAGAGTCCACTTGGCAACCAATCAGAACCCTTTTCTTAGTACAGTTGTCTCATCGGCATCCCTATGAGGCAGCACACAGGCAAAAGCATCCACATCTTTCTGTGTCTTTGATCGTAAGGCAGCAATCCCATTCTTAGCTTTTACTTTCCTTTACTGCAGATCGATTTATAGCAAAAGGAGTCAGATGATGATGAGGAGGAGCAGGCAGAGAAGAAGAAATTCTTTGTCATTGACAAATAGTTGATGAAAAGCAGGAGGAGGATAACTAGGGCAAAGAAGCTAAGGTTAAACCCATTTGGGATCAAACTCCTGCTTAATATGCCTGTTGTTACTGTGCCCCTCCCAGACTCCCCTTATGGTACCCCCTGCATTATTTGCTTTTTCACTGCATACATACACTCAGATTCTCCCACCACGTGGGAATTGGATAATGTTAATGAGAAAGTGACACTGTATGATTCATTGAGATTAAAAGATGGAGGAATATGGGTGATCATGTACCACTTTCCCAGTCAAAGGCCATGGAGAAGACTTCTGTGCAGTGGGACTTGGATCTCACGGGTACTCTAATGTTGATCTCCAAGGACAAGCAACAATGCAGGGGGAGGCGATGACATAATGGTATTGTCACTGGATTAGTAATCCAGAGTCCCGGGGAATGCTCTGGGGACCTGGTTTCGAATCCCACCAGGGCAGAATTCAGTAAAAATCTGGAATTCAAAGTCTAATGATGATCATTGTCAATTGTTGTAAAAACCTATTTGGTTCACTGATGGAAATCTGCTGTCCTTACCTGGTCCAGCCAACATATGACTCCAGACTCACAGCAATATGGTTGACTCTTAAGCCCTCTGAAATGGCCGAGCAAGCTATTCTGTTGTATCAAACCACTACAAAGCCTCAAAAAAGGAATGAAACTAGATGGACCATTCAGCATCAACCTAGGCACTGGAAACGACAACGGCAAACTGAGCCCTGTCAATCCTACTAAGTCCTCCTTACTAACATCGGGGGCTAGTGCCAAAATTGCAAGGGCTGCCTCACAGACTAGTCAAGCAACAGCCTGACATAACCATCCTCACGGAATCATACCTTACAGATAATGTCCCAGACACCACCATCACCAGCCCCGGGTACGTTCTGTCCCACCGGCAGGACAGACGCAGCAGAGGTGGCCGCACAGTGATATACAGCTGGGAAGGAGTTGCCCTGGGAGTCCTCAACATCAACTCAGGATCCTATGAAGTCTCATAGCATCAAATCAAACATGAGTAAGGAAACCTCCTGCTAATTACCATGTACCGCCCTCCCTCAGCTGATGAATCAGCTCTCCTCCATGCTGAACACCACTTGGAGGAAGCAATGAGGGTGGCAATGGCGCAGAATGTACTCTGGGGTGTGGGACTTCAATGTCTATCACCAAGAGTGGCTCGGTAACACCACTACTGACCGTGCTGGCCGAGACCTAAAGGACATAGCAGCTAGACTGAGTCTGCGGCAAGCGGTGAGAGAACCAACAAGAGGGAAAAACATACTTGACCTCATCCTCACCAACCTGCCTGCTGCAGATGCATCTGTCCATGACCATATCGGTAGGAGTGACCATTGCACAGTCCTTGCGGAGACAAAGTCCTGTCTTCACATTGAGGATATCCTCCATTGTGTTCTGTGGCTCTACCACTGTGCTAAATGGGATAGATTTCGAACGGACTTAGCATCCATGAGGCACTGTGGGTCATCAACAGCAGCAGAATTGTAAACAAACTCAATATGTAATCTTAAGGCCCAGCATATCCCCCACTCTACCATTACCATCAAACTAAGGTATCAACCCTGGTTCAATGAAGAATGCAGGAGGGCGTGTCAGGAGCAGCACCAGCCATATCTAAAATGAGGTGTCAACCTAGTGAAGCTATAACACAGGACTACTTGCGTGCCAAACAGCATAAGCAGCAAGTGGTAAACAGAGCTAAGCAATCCCACAACCAACGGATTAGATCTAAGCTCTGCAGTCCTGCCATATCCAGCCGTGAATAGTGATGGGCAATTAAACAACTCACTGGAGGAGGAGGGTCCACAAATATCCCCTTCACCAGTGATGGAGGTGCCCAGCACAGCAGTACAAAAGGTAAGGCTGAAGCATTTGCAACAGTCTTAGCTAGAAGTGCCGAATGGATGATCCATCTCAGACTCCTCAGGAGAACCCCAGCATCACAGATGCCAGCCTTCAGCCAATTCAATTCACTCCACGTGATATCAAGAAATGGCTGAAGGCACTGGATAGTGCAAAGGCTATGGGTCCTGACAATATTACAGCAATATACTGAAGATTTGTGCTTCAGAATTTGCCACACCCCTAGTCAAGCTGTTCCAGTACAGCTACAGCACTGGCATCTACTCGGCTATGTGGAAAATTGATCAGGTATGTCCTGTACACAAAAAGCAGGACAAATCCAACCTAGCCAATTACTGCTCCATCAGTCTATTCTTGATCATTAGTAAAGTAATGGAAGGGGTCATCAACAGTGCTATTAAGTGGCACTTGCTTAGCAATAGCCTGCTCACTGATGCCCAGTTTGGGCTCCGCCAGGGTCACTCAGCTCCTGCCCTCGTTACAGTCTTGGTTCAAACATGGATAAAAGAGCTGAACTGCTGAGGCAAGGTGAGAGCGACTGCTCTTGACGTCAAGGTTGCATTTGACCGAGTATGGCATCAAGGAGCCCTAGCAAATCTGGAGTCAATTGGAATCATTCCTAGCACAAGGGAAGCTGGTTGTGGTTGTTGGAGGTCAGTCATCTTAATTCCAGGGCATCACTGCAGGAGTTCCTCAGGGTAGTGTCCTTGGCGCAACAATCTTCAGCTGTTTCATCAATGACTTTCCTTCCATCATAAGGTCAGAAATGGGGATGTTCACTGATGATTGCACAATGTTCAGCACCATTCGCAACTCCTCAGTTACTGAAGCAGTCCATGTCCAAATGCAGCAAAGTCTGGACAATATCCAGGCTTGGGCTGACAAGTGGCAAGTAACATTCGCGCCACACAAGTGCCAAGCAATGACCATCTCCAACAAAAGAGAACCTAAACACCGCCCCTTGACGTTCAGTAGAATTACCATCACTGAATCCCCCACTATCATTGACCATTAACCAGAAACTGAACTGGACTAGCCATATAAATACTGCGGCTACAATAGCAGGTCAGAGGCTAGGAATTCTGCAATGAGTAACCCACCTCCTGATTCCCCAAAACCTGCCCACCATCTACAAAGCACAAGCCAGGAGTGGGATGGAATACTCGCCACTTGCCTGGATGCATGCAGCCCCCACAAGAGGCTCGACACCATTCAGGACAAAGCAGCCCGCTTGATTGCCAACCCATCCAAAGACATTCACTCCCTCCACCACCAACATACAGTAGCAGTAGTGTGTACCATGTACAAGATGCACCGCAGCAATTCACCAACGCTCCTTAGACAGCACCTTCCAAACCCACGACCTATCACCTAAGAAGGACATGGGCTGCAGATAGATGGCAACCTGTAACTAATGGAGTGCCACAGGGATCAGTGCTGGGGCCACAATTACTTACAATATATATTAATTACTTGGATGAGGGAAGTGAATTACTATCGCCAAGTTTGCGGATGACACAAAAATAGGTGGGAAGGCATGTGGTGAGGATGACACAAAGAGTCTATAGAGGAATATATTCAGGTTAAAGTGAGTGGACAAAAAAATGGCAGATTGAATGTAATGTGGGAAAATATGAGGTTATGCACTTTGGCAGGAAGAATAGAGGAGCTGAATATTACTTAAATGGAGAAAGACTGTAGAAAGCTGCAGCACAGAGGGATTTGGGGTCCTTGTGCATGAATCCCAACAAGTTAGCATAGAAGTTCAGCAGGTAATAGGGAAGGCAAATAAAATGTTGGCCTTTATTTCAAAGGGGATGGAGTATAAAAATCAGGAAGTCTTGCTAAAACTATACAAAACACGAGTTAGATCACACCTAGAATACTGTGAACATTTTTGGTCCCCTTATCTAAGGAAAGATATACTGGCATTGGAGGCAGCCCAGAGAAGGTTCACTGGGTTGATCCCAGGTATGGAGGGATTTTCTTATGAAGAAAGGTTGAATAGATTGGGCCTGCACTCATTGGAGTTTAGAAGAATGAGAGGCGACCTTATTGAAACATATAAGATTATTAGGGGCTTGACAGGGTAGATGCTGAGAGGTTGTGGGTGAGTCCAGTACCAGAGGGCATAATCTCAGAGTGTTGGGTCTCCCATTTAAGACAGAGATGAGGAGGAGTTTCTTCTCTCAGAGGGTTGTTAATCTGTGGAATTCTTTACCTCAGAGCTCTGTCGAGGTTGGGTCGTTAAGTATATTCAAGGCCGAGAGAGAAAGATTTTTAATTAGTAAGGGAATCAAGGGTTATGGGTAGAGGCAGGAAAGTGGAGTTGAGGATTGTCAGATCAGCCATGATCTCATTGAATGGCGGAGCAGACTTGATGCTCTGAATGGACTACTTCTGCTCCTATGTCTTATGGAAGCACCACCACCTGCACCCCTCCAAGCCACCCACCATCCTGACTTGGAAATATATCTCCGTTCCTTCACTGTTGCTGGGTTGAAATCCTGGAACTCCCTCCCTAACAGCACTGTGGATGTACCTATACCACATGGACTGCAGCGGTTTAAGAAAACAGCTCACCACTACCTTCCCAAGGGGAACTAGGGATGGGCAATAAATGCTGGCCCAGCCAGCAATGCCCACATCCCATGATAAGTGATGAAAGATATCGTTGATAGTACTGTCAAACAGCAATTTCTCAGCAATAACCTCTAACCGATGATCAGTTTGGATTCTGCCAGGGCCAATCAGGTCCAGACTTAATTACAGCCTTAGTCCAAACATGGACAAAAGAGCTGAATTCCAGAGGTAGGACCTTTGACATCAAGGCAGCATTTGACCAAGTATAGCATCAGGGAGCCCTGGTAAAATTGCAGCCAATGGTATTCAGGGAGAAAACCCTACTCTGGTTGGTTGGAGTCATACTTACCACAAAAGATGATAGTTGTGGAGGCCAATCATCTCAGCCCAGGACATCACTGCAGAAATTTCTCAGGATAGTCTCCTAGGCCCAACCATTTTCAGCTGCTTTACCAATGACCTTCCCTCCATCATGAGGTCAGAAGTGGGTATGTTCACTGATGATTGCACAGTTTTCGGTCTCATTCGCAACTCCTCATACACTGAAGCTGTCTCTTCCCATATGCAGCAAGACCTAGACAACATCAGGCTTTGCTGAGTTGTGGCATTGATATTACTTGCTACAGAAGTGCCAGGCAATAACCAGCAAAAGAGAATTTAACCATCCTTCCTTGACATTCAATGGCATTACCATCGCTGAATCCCCCACTTTCAACATCCTGGGGCTTACCATTGACGAGAAAGTGAACTGGATCAGCCTTTTATATATTGTGGATGCAAGAACAGGTCAGAGACTGGAAATTCTATAGTAAGTAACTCACTTCTTGACTCCCCAAAGTCTGTCTACTATCTTCAAGGCACAAGTGAGGAGTGATGGATTACTCTCTACTTGCCTGGATGAGTACGGCTCTAACAACATTGCAGAAGCTCGCCACCATCCAAGACAAAGCAGCCCACTTTATCAGCACCCCATCCACCCCCTTAAACATTTAATCCCTCCACCGCAGCACACAGTAGCAGCAATGTGTACCACATACAAGATGTATTGCAGCTACTCACCAAGGTTCCTTCAATAACATCTCCCAAACCCATGATCTCTACCACCAAGAAGAACAAGGGCAGCAAACATATGGGAATGCTGCTACCTGCAAGTTCCCCTCCAAGTCATGCATTGGAGATGACACCAAGCTTCCTGGACATGAGTAACTTATGTGCAGCTAGCAGCAGATGCCTCCTACAGAAACTGCCATGAGAATTGGGTACCTCAGTCCTATGAGCCTTTTGTATAATGAACAACCAACTACTTCTGGTAGTGTTAATTCTCAGGTTTCACCTAGGTAAAGCTCAGTGCATTCTGGGAAAGCGCAATGGCAGAAAAGAATATGTTAGCTTGTACTTATTTTGGAGTTTGTATTGTTGGAAAATGTGTGTAATACTCAGCTGTCCGTGGGAATTGGAGAAGTTCAGAAAAGGGTGCACTGATTTTTTTGGTTATTATTGAATTAGAGAATACGAGGCTTGATGTGTTGTTTTGTTTCAAGATGAAAATTAGATTGAAAGATTTATCATTTATTTGAAAATGGAGAGAAAGGGCTATGGAGATGGTAACAAAAGTGGGTTTTATGAAAGTTGAGAATTAAGTGATCATATTTGCTCTGATGTCAGTTGAAGAGTCATGGTCATCCAGAACTCCGCTCCATGTAATCCTGCCTTCCAAACAGCCAAGGCCTCCGCCTGTGAAATGTCTTTATGCCAGCCTTTTTGTAAAGTAAACTTCTGTCAGAAAGCTTGCATGCAAAGGAGCATGGAGGAGTCGGCATCAGCTTTGCACAGGGCTTTGAACAGAGCTTGAAGCCCATCCTTTTCAACGTGAAAGCACTGGCCAACTCCATTACACACTTCTTGAGCTAATTATAATGCAGTATATGGTGGCTGATGTCTCAATTTCCATTGCAGCAAAAGCAGAGCCAACCAGTGTCTGGGTGCTACCATGCATGCTCACACTGGTCTCATGCAAATTCAGGCAGCTAACATCATGGCTGTGGATACCAGCGTTTGAAGGTGCTTGCAGGATGGTGAAACAGTCCAGCAATATGTGCTCCAACAGATTACTAGGATTGCCTAGGCAATGCCATGGGTGAGTAGTTCTCTGGAGCATGAACCTAATTGCGTTCATCCTCTCGCCACTGCCATTCTGTTAGTGCCTTTGTTGTTACCTCTCAGCGAGCCAATCCAGACTGCTGCCACTGATACCAAGGTGGTGCAGTCCAAAGCCAGGCCTTTTATGTCCAGAGCTGCTTGAGATTGCCCTCCAAGGCCATTTGCAGTTTCCTCCACTGAAAGTCAGCAGCTTTCCATTACCTATGTTCCAGCCACTGGGGTAGCAGCTCGAGGAGCACTAGTTGGGAAAAAGACACAGAACACAGGCACTAAGCAAATGCACAAGGGTGATTAGTTGATGTTGTTATGCGTAGAGCCCAATGTGATTTATATACCTGGTTTGGATTGTTGATTCTGTGTTGCCTTTATTTTTGCATTGTGGCCAAGCAACTATTGTGATGGTCAGTAACAGAAGGAAGGGAAGATGTGGAACTGTTGGTGAATGGGAATTTGGGGTTGACTTACTGGTATCACAGCCAGATAAATTGCTTATTGACTACTCAACCAAAAAGCAGCTGTATAGGTTGGCTCCTGCTCTGCTCCTCATGCTCTCTAGCTGCTTGCGTATGGTAGGCGGGGGGGAACTATATGGTGGGAAGGCCAAAAATCAGTTCATGTCATCATAAAACCAGTTAGCCATCATCTGCTCCGCCCATCAACCAATGGCAGGCCGCCTATCCCACTGTCCAACATCAGGAAGGTAATTTCAATGCATTTGCATTTCATCGCCTTGCCTGCCTACCAGAATCATCCCCCCATATCAAATTTACCTCCCACATCAGCACGACTTCAGAACAACGTGATTCACAACAGCACTTAAAAGACTTGCATCTGGTGAGGTGAACTTTGAGGGGAGCTCAGAGGTGAGTTCACACTAACGTTGTGCAGCACTCGTGAGGGTCACCCATTCAACTTCAAGGAAGAGGCGCTGCACATTCAGGCGTGGGCACAGGCAAGTTGCTTTTTCCTGGCTGGCTAACATTGCGGTGCTGGGGCAAAGGCTGCACTGCTGTTGGGTTAGGGTAGTGGGCCAAGGTAGTACAGCCTGATGATAGTGCACAAGCACATGGGGGTGTTGGGGGGGGGGCGGTGCATGAGAGAGGGAAGCAGCCACACACTGGAGAAACCTTTTGTAAAGTGAATATTCTTCTGCAGCTGAGATAGTTCAGGTGCAGCTACATTGATTTGCTTGGAGTTGGGCCTCTAGCTTCTCTGCCCAATCAAGCAATGCAGAGGTAAGAAAGTGCCACCAAAAGCTCCAGAGCTTTTCACCCCTCGGGCACAGACTGCAAATTAATGACCGTTTTAGTAGACTGCAGAACAATTGAACAATTGGGCACATTGTACAATCTCTTTCTGAAAGGTGGCCATGGAGCAGCCACTGGTAGAAGCACTCACAGACCCTTGCTGTCTTCATTCAGGTTTGGACCAGCAACCATTATGGTTCAAGCTAATAGCACAGGCTTGCAGTGCAGGTTAGAAGAATGCCTGCGGCTGAGCTGAGAGCACAGCATGCAGTCCAGTGGCCGAAGCTGCCGCCAATTGGTCAGGTGGAATGAGGTGGATGTGGGTGGGATTTCGGGCAGCCAAGCAGCACACTAAACTCTGGCCATTCAAGTGGTGACCTGTACTGTCCAGCTGCACATGTAACCATGAGAGGTTGCTAGGAGACCAATGCCAACCCATGCGTTTCTCATCCTGCAGTTGGAGTACATCAGGAGCATGGAGCCTGGCAACCTAGCTGTATGCTGCATGGTTTACAGGGAGCGGAGACAAAGGAGAAGAGAACAATGGAGGTGCTTGGCTGGGCAGAGGGAGGAGCAGCACCCTCAAGAAGAAGGTATCTCAGGTCAGTACCTAGCTAGACCCTGGGTCTACAGACAGCACCTGGCATTTCTGCAGATGACCGAAAACCTGTGTCATCGAAGACTGCACATGTCCAGGGAACTGGTCAGTCACAAATGCCACTTGCTGCAGGACCTGGTGCCATGGGGACATGGAGGGCATCCACTGCCAGCGGCCGTGAAAGTGACTGTGGCGCTCACTTTTTATGCCAGTGTCTCCTTCCAGGGCTCCAGAGGTGACCTCTGCGGGATCTTGCAAGCCTCCACCCACAAGTGTATCCAGGAGGTCACGGATGCCATATTCAGGAAGGCACACACATTTATGCATTTCGTTCAAGATCAGGCAAGCCAGGAAGCGAAAGCACTGAGACATGTGCAGATCTCTGGTTTTCCACATGTACAGGGTGGAAAATGCATTCAACTGCACTCACGTGGCTCTTAGATCCCCGTGGCAACAAGCAGTGCAGTATGTGGACCACAAGGGCTTCCATTCGCTGAATGTTCAGCTGGTGTGCGACCACAACAAACACATCCTGCAGGTCTGCGCCCGATTCCCAGGGAGTGTGTACAACTCCTATGTCCTCAACAGGTCTCAGATCCCTGATGTCTTCCAGGGTCCACAGAGTCTGTGGGTTTGGCTTCTTGAGGACAAGGGCTACCCACAGACAATGTGGCTGATGACACCCGTGTGGCTGCCTCAGAGTGCAGCAGAGAGAAGGTGCAAAGAGGCTCATGCTGCAACTCGCACTTTGGTGGAGCAAGCCATTGGGATGTTGAAAGTGAGATTCCAGTGCCTGAACTGGTCTGGTGGAGCACTGCAGTATAGTCCACAGAGGGTGTCACACATCATTGTCACCCGCTGAGCCCTACTTAACCTGGCACTGCAACAGGAGGAGGAGCTGCCTGAGGAGGAGATGGAGGAGCTGCACGTCTCCTCCGATGAGGAGGACATCGATGGTGATAAGGGTGATGAGGTCCTCGAAAGCAAGGTTGACGGCGATGAGGCCACTGTGTTGTCCAGACGATGAAGGCATGCTTGGAAGGCCCTCATAGCTGCTAGTTTCGTGGAGGATGACGACGACATACAGTGAGGAATCTCCGTAGATCCTCAGATTGCATCTGTGAACATTTGACTCCTGTCTGGCTTCTGTGATAAGCCTCCTATCATGGAGATGCAGCGGATGCCCATAGTCCCTACATTCCCAGAGATGATGAAGACAACATGCAAGGGGAAACCCCGTAGATCCTCACATAGCTTATGTGAATGTTTGACTCTTGTCTGGCTGATGGCCCCTCTCTCGCGCTCCATCAATGGGTCATATCATGGAGATGCAGAGAGGAAACTTTCACTTCTCCAGATCCTAGAGCATTCTCCATGAGCTAAACCCTTCAGGACAACACTGTGACCGGATGCAGATGCTGATGGGATGGGGGGCCAGCTGTGCCTCAAAGGTGCTGGGAGCACACAGAGAGAATGACAGAACTCTGTGCCGCCGGCCCAGGCTAGTCTAGCAGCAATGACGAGCCCCATCAAGGTGCAGGCACGACTGATGTGACCAGTGACAGTGAAGGTGCATCATCAGTGTGCTGGGGAGGTTGCACAAAGCACAGGGAGGAGACCCTGGACTGAGACACCTGCCTTTATCTTGTGGAGGGACCAAGGTTTCACATCTGATTAATACAAGCACTGCTCATAATAACAAGGAGTCAAAGACAGGTGACATTGTTGGCAGTTTATTTACAATAGTCAAGATTATGCACAAGTGATTAACACCCGTGCCCATGTGATTAAACTATAGCTTCTTAAGCTTCTTAACCCTGCTGCTACGTCTTGGTGGTCTCCCAACATTCACAGCGGAGGCGGAGGCAGCCTGCTGATTGCTACGCCCTGCCTGTGATGACTTTGGTGGGCGTCCTCTGGAGGGCCAAGACGTGGGGGCCTGCTTTCAGTCTCCTGCTGTGGGGCAGGTGCACCCCCCTCAACCTCGAAGTTGCAGCTGATGGGGTCTCACGAAGAGGTGAGTTGGATCAGCCAGACATTCCCAGAGTCACCTGGGTGGATGGCCCAGGGTGGTGAGGTGCTGATCTCCCTCCCTATGGATCGCCAGTGACCCCTGGCTGACTCCTTGAGGAGAAGGGGAAGGTGGAGTGAGATTGAGCTGCCCTGCATCCCTCTTGTGCTCACACTATTGGAAGCAAACTATGGTGTCAACGATGGAGTTCAGCCCACGTAGTAGTGCAGAACATATGTCCTGGACCAAAGTTTCCATGACGGCCACCATCCTACCAATGTTGACCTCGATGCTTTGGCATGACTATATGATCACCTTGGACTGAAGGTAGATGGATTCCTCCATTGTGCCTTGCAATCTGAGGAGTGCAGCTGTCATCCCTTCCTGCTGTTCCGTGATTGTCGCTGCAACTCCGACAACTGATTGAGGTCCAAGGCTCATCATCTGACTCGGATTCAGCAGATCCCTTGCCTCCAGCAGTCTTCTGGTGCCGGCGACCTCAGATGTCCCTGCCTCCGCCTGTCATGAAACAGATTGTGTGCTGTGCTCATCAGATAGTGAACATGAGCCTGCTGTACATGTAGGTCCCAACGAGATGTGTGTTGCTGCGCTGTTGGAGAAAGTATGTGAGTGTCATGATGCGTCTTCCATGAGGGCACTGTCCTCAGGTTCTTCACCCGAAGTGCTCTTGGCTCTGGAGTCGGGGCCAAGGTTGCCTGAAGACGATATGGCAGTTGTGCCTATGAGTGAAAGTGGAGCTTATTAGTGCATAGCTGCCACAGTATACAGAACAGTGGACTCAAGTTGAGTTGCCAGAGGAATGATCTGATGCATGGCCCTCACATGAATGCTTGGCGCCGACCTTGCTGTCACTTTAGGAATGGTCCACGTCCTCTCCAGCCAGCTGTAATGTGTGATCTTCAAAGGGAACGAGGACCTTGATGACTCCCTTTTGTTGTGCGTGATCTTGTCCTGCATAAAGACAGATGGAGATAGTGTGAGTAAAGAGCATGCCCGGCCAAATGAGAAGGATGCCCAGCCAAATGAGAAAGATGCCAGGCGTGTGTGTGTGCTGAGTGGAGCCATGGACAGGCTGAGGCAGCGACCTCCAGAAGAGATGAGGCCAGATGAAAATGTGAGAGCATATGTGAGCGAGTGAGTGGTGATGTCCCTTGAGCTGGCAGTGAGTGGTGATGTCCCTTGAGCTGGCAGTGAGTGAGATATGTGATGCGCTTGTGAGTGGGTGAGTTGAGATTGATGCTTTATTTACGCTGGTGGAATGGATGAGATCATTGGACATTTAAGGCCCACGTAACACCCAAAAGATGGGTGCTAACCATTTATATTTTGCGCCATGTGTCTTTCTGCATGTGAGATGATGGTCAGTGTCATCACCCACAAACCATCCATTGGCATCATTTCCTTTCTTGAAAAGGTCAGAGAAAGCCATATTCTGGAGACTGAATTCATTATAATTATTTTCAGCAAATCTCACATTGGCATGCAGAATTCTTTGCAATCTATACATGCAGCAAGCAGAAACCCTTTCTTTTCAGGAAATTGAAGGGATTGACTTTAGGAGCTTGCAAAGCAGCATAAATGTTATCTACTGTACCCCTTGGAACATTGGGAGATCCAGCAACTCTGTAAAACGCTTTCTTGTTGCTGCCTTATTGTGATGCCAAACTGGATGAACTCCTGCAAAGTGTGTTGGTCACCTAACTAATGTTTGTTTTAAAAAGAGGGATTGTTCTTGGAATGTAGGAAGTATTTATTGTCCTGTTCCTGATTGCATCAAGGGGAGTAAGAATCAATCGTTTAATGTGGGCCTGGAGTCAAGTGTAGGCCAGTGCAAGTAAGGTTTGTACATTCCTGCTATGAAGGACATTTGTAAACCAGTCCAACAACTTTCCACATAGGCAACTGCCTCACCGCATTTCAGAGTATAATCAGACAAAAATTAACACAAAGCCAAAGAAGGAGACATTAGGGCAAAAGCTTGGTAAACTAGTTAAGTTTTAAGTAGGGTCTTAAATAGGAGGTGGAGAGCATGGCAGAGTGGTTTACAGAGGGTATTCCAGAGCTTAGGCCCTATATGGCTAATAGCATAGCACCAAAGATGGAATGGAGGAAGCGGGGAATGCATAAGAGCCAGTGTTGGAGGAGGCAGTTATTTGAGGTTTGTATGGCTGGAGGGGGTTACAGAGAGAGGGAGAGAAAAAGCCATGGAGGAATTTGAACTCCAGGATGATTTTAAAATCAAAGATGTTCCTGAACCAGGAAACAATGTTGGCCAGCAAGCACAGAAGTGATGGGTGAATGGGACTTCATGTGGGTTAGCAAATGGGTAAGAGAGTTTTGGATGAGCTCTGTGGAAGGGTGAAAGAAAGGAAACTGGGCAGGAGAACATTAGAGTAGAAGGTGACAAGCGTGGGTGAAAGGTTTAGCAGAAAATAAGTTGAGGTAGGTGTGGAATCAGATGATGTTGCTAGGATGGAAGTAGGCAGTCTTTGTTTTGAATAGGATATGAGGTTAGAAGCTCAGCCCTCAGCTCTGGGTCAAATAAGATACAGAGGTTGCAAACCAGTTCAGCCGGAAATCAGAATGGAGTTTATGACAGGGTACAAAGACAGTGGCCTCAGTTTCCCCAGAGTTTAATTCAAATTACCAGATTTATTGAATTCAGTTTCACAACTTGTGAGCACTTGTCATCTGGGAGGGTGATTGTTGTGGTCACTTTGACAAACAGACCACAGGTGTCTCAGCTACAGGTCACAATCGTTTATTCGAGCAATTGCAAGGGGAGAACCATCTCAGTGCAGCTTGAGATAGCACTCTGCTAAACTACAAGTGTTCAGCATAGTTATACATTATTGGTCACTTACAAGCACAGTTTCCAGATTCCGATCTCGTCAACATATAGGTTTACATTAAACAGACATCTCTGGTAACAGGTACATGCATTGTATTCCCTATTTTTCACCCAGGCAGAGACCTTCCCTCCTTTCTAAGCTGGGACCATCTGTCCTTCCCCTATCTGTTGAAGAGCACACTTAATCTTGGTTGTTTTTGAACCTAAGTCTCCAGTCTAACTCCCAGGACCTTGCTCAAGATTGCAAACCCTGAGGGTGTACAAAGTTTGAGAGTGGATAAGCTTCATATGGTTTAACTGTTTAATTGTTGATTTACTGGTTTGCACTGGCCTGCCTGTAGATTCTAATTTAAGTAATTCATTCTCCCTTACCATAAATTCTCATTTACTTTCTTCCCCCTAACAGTGATCTAGTTCTATAACTGTAAGTTCTCATGGATACCAGTATCCATGCCATATGCACCCTGGTTGATATTACAGAAATTCATTATGGCCTGGATCTTCCATGTCCACCAGTGTTGGGCGTGCTCAGTGGCGTGAGTGGACAATATGGCAAGAAGCCCAAAAATCGGTTTCACAATGTCGTGAAATCAGTTTGCGATTGTCCATTCAGCCTGTCGATTGCGGGCCGCATTCCCCGCCATCGGACATCGGGAGCATATCCTCCCCGCCCCCCACCCCACCTCCACCAGATCATCTGCCCAGATCAACGGGAAAACACACCAACGTGTTTCACAACAGCATATATAAGGCGTGCACTTGACAGGCTGCACTTCGCTCGGGACTTCAAGGTTTGTTTGCCTACCTTGCTTCAGTTACCACTCGCAGTCATCAGCGCCAGGCTTCACAGAGAGCACCACATCGCTTTTAGAGCAGTTCACGGGTAAGTCTCTACCTACCAGATCAGCCATATGTGGGTAGTTTTTCAATGGCTGCAGGGCAAAGTTTTGCCGAGGGAAGGGGGAGAATTGGCCTCAGGCAAGGGAAGAGGCTGCAGGACGAGAGCTGTACTGGGGACAGAGGGTAACCCATGGTGTGTGGTGGGGCACATGTTTTTCTGTGCAAGTGGCCTCAAGATGGTGATGCCTGAGGAGGCAATCTCCAGAGTACATGCGGCCAGATGGACATGTGAGGGTAAGTGTGTGAGAATGGGTGACGATGTCCCTTGAGCTGGCAGTGAGTGAGATGTCAGGGAATGTGTGATGGGCTTGAGTATATTAGTTTAGAGTGATGAGGTGGTTGCCTTACCCTGGCTGCGCGGATGAAAATATTCATCCTCTATCTGCAATGGATGGCCAACTTCCTCTGTGCAACATTGGCATTGATCACCAGTGCCATCAGCTACCAAGCCAGAGTAAGAATGTAGCTGCCCCTCCTGCGGCCTGAACGGGGATGGAGGACATCACAGCGGGCCTCCATGGTGACGAAAAGGCGCTTGTGGACTGCAGCGTTCTTGCCTTTCGGGGCCATGTCTTCTTTGCTGCAGTCCTAGGCTGGAAGCACTGAGCGCGGCTGTACTTTAAATGTGGTGCCTGGCGTAATGAAGTGGCGAGGTGACAGTGTGGCAGGCGAATCAGAGCCCGCCCACCATTGAAACGGCATGTTTCCTGGGAATGCATAAGTAATGTGGCAGGTTTGGGATGATACAGCGTGAAAACCTGCCATCGTGGCCAGCGGGTTAAATGTCATTTTACCCACCCGCTACCACACTTAGAGCAAACCTGGGACGATTCTGCCCTATGGCTTCTTAAGCCCTTTAAAGTTGATCATGGTCATCAAAATATTTCATTCCCAAGCACAAAATACATGATAGCACAAATCAGTATCTTAAATTGAAGTGGCATCGAACTGGCCCTAAAGTACGTTATGAATCTTTATAACTTTGAAATCAAACAATTGAGAAACATTTTTATTCTAAGCTATGGAAGTCTATCATATACTGGTTTAGTCTATCTTCTTCTTTGAATGTTCTAGCAGTTTTCTTACTGCAGTTGAGTATCCTTTAGCCATACATCTGAAAACTGATCACATCCAAAAACTGAATGTTTTTTTTTGAATAGGCCCGAATGTGAGCCAACATGAACCTCACCAATCTTTTGCATGGGAAACCTACGACCCGAGACAACTTTGCTTTATTAACATCCAAATTAACTGCAATGTAATATTATATTACAGGTGTAGTAAGTGTTAACAGGTAAGAAGTAGAGTGTGTGAGAGTTGGTAAATGGAGAAACAACCTAGTATTTGTGGACTATGGCTAGCCTAGGCTCAGGCTGTTGTAATGTAAGTAGGCCTAGACCTACTCTATGTACAGTAGCTATATCAAATCCGAAATCCAAAAATATTTGAATACCAAAACGCAATCAGTCCCAAGGGTTTCTGATAAAGGATGCTCGACCTGTAGACAACCTTGTTAGCTGGCGGTGTGGAGATTTTGCAATTAACCTTTGGTCATGATCTGTTGCTATGCATAGTGAGAAGAGGAGATGTTCTTGCAGCCTGGAGTGGCATTCGACCACTGGTGTCTGATCCCAATTCAAAAGAAACCAAGTCAATTTCCCGCAATCATGTTGTGACTGTGACTGACAGCAGACTGGTGACTATTGCAGGTATTATTCTTTGAAGCCGATAAATATGAATTCTTGTATTAACATTGGTGAACTGCATAGCATATCTCTCTATTCCTTTCTCCCTCCTGTACTTAGCTAACTTCTCCTTAAATTATCTAATGTGTAGCATATTGGTCTTTTTTTTGCTCTATTGGCTAGTTTGTTTTAGCTTAATTCTTTTTATGGACAAAGAAATTTTATTTTTCTTTTATAGATTGCAACATGTTTAAAGTTATAGATAAAGGGAACGCTCCTGATAACCCAATGCAAATGCAGAATTCTCGGTGTATGGAATCTGCTATCTCCCCAAGCTATATACTGGTCTGAGAGTATAGCAACTCAAAATAGTTAATCTTGATACATTCTGGGGGAAAGGGTAAATATGCACAGGGCGATATTGATGGTTCTATCGAAAACAAAGTTAGAGGAACTTAGAAAGCAAAACAGCTGAAATATGCAGAGGTGCTGACTGAGAGGAAAGATGAAAGTGAAAAGTGGGAGATCTGCGAGATGAATTAGTAAGGTGTGGATTTTTGGGAGCATGGGCAGGGAGATTCTTCACAAAGGTGGTGAAGAGAGGAAGAGTGGCTAGAAGTAGAATGAATATTGGCGAGTACATGAATTTTTAATTATCTTAAGAGAAAGGGTTTTAAGATGAGGAGGAAGCTGCCTGATAATACCTAATAGCCTGCATGGTGAGAAAAGTAGTAATCCTGCTGTCTGTGATAAAATGGAGTTTACAAGTGTACAAATGTATTTTATAGGTGGCAAGTGGACCACTTATCGTAAAATGGCAGAAGAAACAATAAATGCTGCAGTTGAAGCTTGTAACCTGAATTTAGCAAAACCGTGCAGGACAGTTGGACTTCAACTAGAAGGATCCCATGAGTGGACTCCTACTCTTTACATTACATTGGTGCAGTATTATGGTCTGGGGACTGAGGTAAGCAATGTCAAATGTTTAATGGAGCAAAAATTATTTTGTTCCAAACAAAGGAGCCACATTTGGAATTGTGAAGCATGTGAATCCATTTCTTTGATTTTTTGAAGTGGGCTATTGATTTTGAAATTATACTATCTTTGTGTAACACTGAAGCTTTCCTTAAGTAGCTTAATTTGGAATTCTTGAATAATTTGATAATTCATTTATTTTAGCTGTCTTAGACATCTCTGGCACTACGTACTTTTAACCAAGTCGCCATCAAATGCTATCCAACACAAAAGTTATATTCACAGAATCTTAACGGCATAGAAGGAGACCATTCAGCCCACCATGTCTGCACTGGCTCTCCAAATGAGCATTATGACCTAAAATATTCATACACAAAATCTATATTCATGTCTTTTTAATTACCTCCCATTGTACTACCTATGCTCTGGTCGACATCTCATCCTTAGACATTTTTTCTGTTAACTCTGAGGTGCTTCAGGGCTTTGTTCCTTCTTCATACTATTGGCCTCCTCCAGATGGTATTTAAACCTCCTCCCTTTTTATGCTGATGATTCAATTCTACATTCATCAACTTTCTTCAGGTTACATGATGCCTATACACAGATCTTCCTTTGTCTCACATAAACTGCTCAAGTAGCTACACCAAAGTCTCCTCCATGGACAGGATTTTTTGGATGGCGGGGTTTTCCCACCCCACCATCAAAAATGTCAGCAGGGAATGCATCCCTGCCAATCACAGCACTGCCATGGCTGTTTGACACTCCAGGGAAGGGCAGATACCTGGCAAAATGATTGCCTTATCTTTTTTCCCTTTGACGTCTGCTTCTGGGAAATGAGCCTACCTTTGGAGCAAAGGTCAGGAAAATTAGCCCTACAGTGTTGAGATATGCAGGCCATGCATAAGTCGGCCTCTTTAAGTTACCACATGTGTGACATGCACAAAAAAAGTTAAGAGGGCCATGCACTTAAATACATCTCCACTACGCTCTCAAAAAAGAGGGTACATGGGTTACAAGTGTGCATGTTGATACTTATCTAGACTCAGCTCCATTTGGACATCCAGTGAGGAGGAAATTCCAGAACCACAACTCATTGGGTAGAATGTCCCAGATGCTTGCAGTGTGAATGTGAAGGAATTTTACTAACACAACACAATTAATGCAAAAATAATAGCTGTGCATTTTAATTGATTTTTAATGATGCTATTGTTCTTTAGGTTGCTCTCCACCTTGCTTCTACTTATGGAGACAAAGCTTTTCAGGTTGCGAAGTTGGCTCAAGTTACTGGAAAGAGATGGCCCATAGTTGGCAAACGTTTGGTGGCTGAGTTCCCATACATTGAAGCAGAGGTATGAAACAGCATTATTATTCCGCTAATGTTATTGGTTGATGAATAGAGTTGAAATAATCTTTGTCAACTTTGCTGTAATTAAGAGAGTTCTTATTTAAAGCATGTGATATTCTGAAATGCTGAAAATCTCAATTAGTTTTGGTATTGAAGTGGCGATGTTCTGAAGTTACGGGACCAGAAAGGAAGATGGTTGTGGTTGTTGGAGGTCAATCATCTCAGCTCTAGGACATCACTGCAGGAGTTCCTCAGGGTAGTGTCCTCAGCCCAATATCTTCAACTGCTTCATCAGTAACATTCCTTTCGCCATAAGGTCAGAAGTGGGGATGTCCGCTGATGATTACACAATGTTCAGCACCATTTGTGACCCCTCAGATATTGAAGCAGTTCATTTCAAATGCAGCAAGACCTGGACAACATCCAGGCTTGGGCTGACAAATGGCAATTAACATTCATGTCACACAAGTGCCAGGTAATGACCATCTCCAATAGAAAAGAATCCAACCATCACCCCTTGACATTCAATGGCGCTACCATCACTGAATCCACCACTACCAACACCCTGGGAGCTACTATTGACCAGAAACTGAACTATATGGATTTGCCGTATAAACACTGTGGCAACAAGAGCAGGTCTGAGGTTAGGAATCCTGCGGCGAGTAACTCACCTCCTGACTCCCCAAACCTTATCCACAATCTACAAGGGATAAATCAAGAGCGTGATGGAATACTTTCCACTTGCCTGGACGAATGTAGCTCCAACACCACTCAAGAAGCTTGACACCATCCAGGACAAAGCAGCCCGCTTGATTGGCACCCCATCCACAAACATTCACCCCCTCCTCCACACCATCTACAAGATGCACTGCAGGAACTCACCCTCTCCTCCCTTTTATTGAGAATCCGGTTTCCATATAACAAACACTGCTCTGAACTCATAGCCAGTCTGTTAACCTTTTCCTTAAAACTGTTGTCTGATCCCACTGTGATCTCTAGCACCTGAGGGAACTAACTGAAGGAGAGCCACACGTATAAAGGGATTACAAGGAAGGATGAGAAGGCTGTGTTGCCTGCTGGGTCAAGGGTTAAGGACATCTCCTCTGAGCTGAAGAGGAACTTGGTGTGGGAGGGGAAGGATCCAGTAGTCATGGTGATTATGTGTACCAAAGACAAAGATATGACTAAGAAAGGCTCTACTGAGAGATTCATAGTAGCTAGGAGCTGAATTAAAAAACAGAAACACAAAGGTAATAATAAGATCAAAGAGTTGAATGGGTGGCTCAGAGATTTGTGTGAAAGAAATGGGTTTTGATTCATGGTACACTGGTACCAGTATTGGGGAAGGAGGGAGCTATAACGTTGGAATGGACTTCACCTGAACTGTGGTGGGACCAGTGTCCTGGCGAGTTCTATAACTAGGGTTGTAGAGAGGACTTTAAACTAAATAGTTGGGGGGTGGGAGGGGGTGTTTCACCTGAGGAAAGATTTGGAAAGTTACAGAGAAAGGACAAGGCAAAAGTGCAGGGTAACAGTACATATAATGATAACTAGAGTGAGACGGATGGTCACTCTTGAGATTATCAATGAGTGTTCTAAGTACAAAATTTAAAGTTTTCTACCTTTGACCACAAAAATGGTGGTCCTGCAGGGTGTGGTTCTGCAGGCAAAGTGGGACAGCATATTTTTAGGGCACCTTTTCTAGCCCCCTCCCTATTTGAGGTGAGCAGAGTGTACCCTGAAGAGGATTTCTCAATCACAGATGCTGCTGCCAAAGAACCTTCTGTCCCAACACAGGTGTCCAACAATTTTCATGGGTCTGTCCTCTGTGTGCAGATTCTTGATTAGAGACTGGCAGGCTCACAGCCCTGTCCCATTCACCAATTCTCCATCACCACAGAACTTGGCAAATGGACCCTGGTAGATGCCTGAATGTGAATTTGTTTAACATGGGGACCTGGGACAATGTCATTGTCCATATGATCTTAACGGGTTGATGGTTTGATTTCGGTAACATGATGACCTTGACCATCTTGCTACTTGCTACACCCTTCTTCCACCTTTGCTGCTGGTGAGACGAACAGGCTCCCTTTGCCTGTTTTGCCACTGGGGACTTTTTAAACCGCACTTTGTCTGAGAGCCCCCCACGTCTCAAAACCTGCTGCCAGAAGTGGCCCTATCAGGAGCAAGGTGCTCCCGACAGCATCACACAAGGGATTGTCGGAGAGCTAGATCCTCTCTACCATTTCAAGCTGCCAATCCACGGAGGAGGTGTAACGATTAGAGTGGATACAGGGGAACCAGTAGATGTAGTATGCTTGGATTCCAAAAGGCATTCGATAAGGTGCCGTACAAAAGGTTGGGGGGTGATATATTAGCATGGATAGAGGACGTGAAGCAGAGAGTAAGGATAAATAGGGCATTTTCAAGCTGATAGACTGCACTAGTGGAGTGCCACATGCATCAGTGCTGAGGCCTCAGCTGTTTACAGTCTATATTAATGACTTAGACAAGGGGACAGAGAATAATGTATCTAATTTTGCTAATGATACAAAACTAGGTGGGAATACAAGCTGTGAGGAGCACACAAAGATGCGGGGAAGGGATAAAGACAGGTTAAGTGAGTGAGCAACAAGGTGGCCGATGGAGTATAATGTGGCTAAGTGTGAAGTTATTTACAAGATCGCAAGAATAGGAAAGCAGAATACTTTTTGAAAGGCATGAAACTAGTTGGAGAGACATGGGTGACTCATACAAGGAACACCAAAAGGTTAGAGTGCAGATGTAGAAAACCATGGACATAGATCTCGGCACATAAGTTGACCTGACATCTAAGACAAACCCATTTTTTGGCCCCAAAATTCATGTCTTTGCAAATACTCGGCCTATAAGTTGACCCCCCCCTTTTGAGCTACGACATGCAAACCAGCATTAGTAGTCAGCCTCAATTTTTCACCTCACAAATGGATGTTTTACTTACCAGTACCTTATAACTGGGTGCAAGGGGTCAAGCAGGTGATACGGGCTGTGTTGCCAAGATGCATGGGAGCTTAAGACACACTGTCACAGAGCAGACCCTGCCTGGCGAACAACAAAGATGGTGACCACCCCACCCTCGCCGGTGGTTCATTTTTATATTTGTTGCATAAGTCGATCCTCATTTTTAGACAGATCTTTCAAAGCTTCAAAAGCCAACTTATTTATACACCATCATCTGTAGTATAGGAAAGCAAATGGCATTTGGGCTTTATTGCAAGTGGATTGGAGCACAAAAATAAAGAAATCTTGCTAAAATTATACAGGGCTTTGGTGAGACCCCACCTGAAATACTGTGTACAATTTTGGTTTTCATATTTAAGGAAGGATATACTTATTTTGGAGGCAGAACAGCGAAGGTTCACTAGATTGGTCCCTGGGATGAGAGGGTTGCCTATGAGAGGCTGAGTAAAGTGAGTCTGTATTCACTGCAGTTTAGAGGAATGAGAAGTGATCTCATTGAAACATTCATAATTATGAAGGGCTTGACAGGATAGATACAGAGACATTGTTTCCCCTGGCTGGGGAATCTAGAAGGCAGTTCCAGGATAAGGGACCGATCATTTAGGGCTGACATGAGGAGAAATTTATTCAGCAGAGGGTTTTGAATCTTTGGAATTCTCTACCTCAAAGGGTTATGGATGCACTATCATTCAATATATTTAAGGTTGAGATAGATTTTTTGGTCTCTCAGGGAATCAAGGGATATGGGGAACAGGTGGGAAAGTGGAGCTGAAGCCCAAGATCAGCCATGATCCTATTGAATAGCAGAGCAGGCTTGATGGGCTGTATGGTCTTCTCCCTCCCCTATTCCTTATGTTCTTAAAGAGCAGCTGGTGTACCTTGGCTGTTCTGGTGCAATTGCTAAACATCCTGCTTCACTGGAGGCTCACGGTGGTGGCAATTTCAGTCACCTCCCTCAACAAAATGTTTATTTTCTTGGCAATTTTGCAGATTTGAGTCCAAACAGACCATCGCCCCCTCCGTTCCTCAATTGCGAGGACATGTAAGTCCGGTTCTGTCAAATTCGATGCTGGATTCTTCAATCTGACTGCCACCCTTTTCACCCAAGTTATTTTCTTCCTGCAGCCGCTATCTCTTTATAGCCTGTTACTGCACCAGGTCTAAGTCGCCTGCAGAAATTTTTCACCCTCAACTCCCCCTTACTGCCCCCCCACCCCAAACCCCAGCCCACAACTCTAGGTGTGTTCCAGTCCTCCTCTCCTCATCCCCTACTTGCAGCTGAATTCCAGCCCGTACACTAATTCCTCCAATCCACCCAGAAATGCACTGCAGGGACTCCCGCCCACCAGATTTTGAAGTCTTCAGCTGATTGACAGATGAAGCTGAGAAAAAAAGTTTGGTTTTATTACTGCTGAAATATATTTTAAAAATTCTGTGCATCTTATGTAGGTGAGGTATGCTGTGAAAGAGTACGCATGTACAGCTGTTGATATCATCGCCCGCCGTACACGTCTCGCATTCGTGAATGTGCAGGCTGCTGAAGAGGCACTTCCACGTATTGTGGAAATAATGGCCGCAGAATTGAACTGGTGTGAGAAACGAATGCAGGTAATCTACTTGTTTTTTTTAAATAAATTCCATTTTAATAGATGACTGTAGCTAAATGAAATTTTGATAATTTCAGGTAACACCCTACAGGATTCCTATGCACTGTTCCTTCATTATTTACTGCGAGCTGAATATAATAAATGCATCTGCACAGACCAAACATCTGCCCTTCTTAGTATTTGCTGTAAAGGAGACGCTGTTTTATTGAATGAATTATAATGAGATAGCTTATATCAATACACTTCTAATAATAGTTTTTATTTTATTCAAAATGTGTCTAATCCATTGAATCAGATGATCTGAGTGGGATTTCGGTATGGAATGCAGCAATTAGGAATTTACTGACTAGGTTTTTTTCTTTGAAGTGGAATTATCTTATATGGAAATAACAATTCCATGATTTGCAGGAAGAAGCTTTTTTAATAGATTTGTGTCTTTACAAATTACCCTGTAGCTGGAGGATTTTTATTGGAAAACAAACCAAGGAAATATAGATGTCTTGGTGAATTAATGACCATTTGTAGTTCTATTCTCTCACATAATATTGCTCATCAAATAGGCCTTGTTTAAGTTCATTCAGTTTATTCTCTATCTGTAATTTTTAAACAGCTACTCTGCTTTTATCACTGTTAACTACGCATTAAATTGCACTGTGGATTTTAAACAGATGCTTGATTGCATTCTGTAGATTGATTTTATTAGAATTGTTAATAATGTAAAGTAATAAATATAACTTCTAACTTTTTGCCATAATTTAAGAATTAACATTATTATATATTTAATTCCTAACTCCTGATCCTGATTCTTATTGCATATATTTAGGATGAATTGAAGGCTGTCCAGCAGTTTCTGTACCACGAAATGGGCTACAAGGCTCGATCTGATCAACTAACAAACACAGAAATAAATCTGTTACCTTCAGATGTGGATAGGTGAAAACAATCATTTTCTTTACTTTTTCCGTTTTTCCTCCACACCCTCTCTCTTTACCTCTTCCAGATTTTTTCAAATCCTTTATTGCTTCAAATTGGTAAAATTGCTTTTCCAGGTACACAAAAAGGTTTCAGAAATTTGATGAGGATCAGAAGGGTTTTATCACAATGATTGATGTTCAGCGTGTGTTAGAGGTAAAATAGTTCTTTACTGCCACAGGTGTTCTTAGTTCGTCTGACTATTTAAAAACAGAATTATTTACAGGAGACTGTAGAAGCAGTCCATATTTAATTATTTGTTTCAGCACAATTTTAACTGCTGTGTTTTTAGTTTTCTATTTGTTAAATAATAAAATTACGTGAACCTTCAAACTGTTATTACAGACCTCTCGTAATAAATACTTCGCCACAATGGAAACACTTATCACTGGCAGAAAAGCCCAAACAACAATGAGATATACCCTTTATATTTACTGCAAAGTAGCTTTTATGAGTGTGTAATAATAATGAATTTCTAAATCCTAAACTATTTGATTTTTGTTTGTCTTTCATATAGAGCATTGGTTATCAGGTAGATGAACAGACTCTCCATGAAATGTTACACGAAGTTGATATAAACAAGAATGGGCAGGTAGAACTAATTGAGTTCTTGCAGGTCGGTATCTCTCTTTTCCATCAGCTTTAAAGGGAATGATGGTGTAATTTGGAAATAATTTAAATTGTTTAGATTATTCACTAAGATTCCTTCTTTGAATAAAGAGGACTGTTCAGTCTTTTGGCAGTAATTTAATTTATGTGTAAGATAAAATTGAGGTTCTTGATCTGCTTATTTAACTTTGTCCCCAAGAGCGTTTGAGTTTATTTTTCCCCTGAAAGTTAAGTTTGTTTTTGTAGATCTTGTCCTGGGTAGGTATTTCAAATAACTGCCAGGTCTTTCCTCTATGGTGACAGTGATGAATGCAGAACATGAGATAAATTAATGCTAGGGATTTTGGTCAATGTCAGGTCTTTCTTCGCTGTGTCAAGTTAAACAAACAAGATCAAGGCAAAGGAAATGGTAATTGTCCTTCCTGAGATGAGCTGTAGATAACTGCATTGTGGTAGCAGATTGCAGATTTTTTTACATTCTTTGTCTGCCATGACTATTGTTTAATAAATGTTTATTTGAATGTAATGACAGTGATCTCAAATGTGTAAATAAACTGTTTTAATTTATTTACTCTGCCAGGCAGTAATACAGATTGTAGAATGTAATAATTAAACTGTAGTTTCAATAAATAGAAATTGATGTGTATAGCCATGTGATGATATCCATGTGTTAAAATCAGAGGAATTTTAATGCTCAGTGTAAACTTTAGGCATTAATTATATCTCCAATTCCAATATTAATTTAATTTTAATGGCCAAAAAAAATCATGGGCTCCATACCAGAAGTGCACAATTAGAATATTTGACTTTGTATCTCCTTGTCGATGATGAGATTTAGCAGTTGATATTTAATTTCACTAAATGAATGTCCTCCAGCAATATAAAAGGTGTGATGCCATGATTGTAGTCATTTTAATACACGCTTCTTTTGAACAAAAAATACTACAACCACATTCAGAACAGAGAAACTATACAAATAATGGAAATATATGAATTACTACTGATTACAAACCATGCCTAACAATGCAGAAAGCCATCTAAAACTAGATATTTCCATGTAATGATATGCCCATTGCGAACTTTACTGTATTTCACAACTTTAAATGCTTTTTTGGTGAGTCAGAGCTTTTACTCTGAAGGGGAAAAATTACTTGTTTAAATTGCTAATGTACAGCTCTATTAAACAAACTAATACTGAATACTCTACAATGCTGGGAGAAAATAAAATTGGCCTGGTGTGGTTTGAGGAAGAAATGGCCCATATCAGTGTAAATCCATATTTGGTAGCGTTTGCCTCCTCTTTTGAAATTGAAGACTCATTCAGTAGGACAGCAAGTATGAGTAGAGAATTTCTCTGTGAAAAAGATCAAACAACTATTTCAGCAACAGTTTTTAGAAGATTTACAAACATACAAGTAGAAATCATGTCCATGTCCTTTAACCAGAGTAAAATGCTCTTATTAAAATACCACCATTTGTTCGAACCCAGATCTTTATACAACAGTGAAAAAATGAGGATAATATTCGCCTTCATCATCTGGGTGGTATTCTGGCGGAGTGAATGCCCAGCTTGATGCACTGAATCAGATTACTGGCCACCTGGTGAAAGTGGAAATTACCCCAGTATCAACGGTTGCCATGTTACAGAACATGCTGCCTCGTTGAAAGTGAGCAGCATGTTCTGTTATATGATGCTGCTGATTTTGATGTGGGTCTTTCATGCCATCTTCAGTTTCACAACTGCAAATGCCCTTTCTGGCCTTTATTATAATGGGGATGGAATATAAAAGTCGGGAAGTCATGCAAAAACTGTACAGAGCATTGGTGAGACTGCACCTGGAGTACTGTGTAAAGTTTTGGTCTCCTTATCTAAGGAGGGATATACTTGCATTGGAAGCAATTCAGAGAAGGTTCATTAGGCTGATTGCTCGGATGACAGAGTTGTTTTATGAAGAAAGTTTACGCATGTTAGGTCTGCACTCATTGGAATTGAGCAGAATAAGAGGTGATCTCATTGAAACATATATGATTTTGAGAGGGCTTGCCAGTGTAGACGCTGACAGGATCTTTCCCCTGTTCGAGAAACCTAGAACTAGGGGGCATCGTTTAAAAATAAGACATCTCATTTAAGACAGAGATGAGGAGGAATTCCTTCTCTGAGGTGGTCATTGGTCTTTGGAACTCTCTTCCAGAGAGAGCAGTGGAAGCTGGGTTATTGAATATATTCATGGCTGAGTTATAGATTTTTAATCTAAAAGGGAGTTGAATGTTATGGGGGGCAGGCAGAAAAGTGGAGTTAAGGCCAAAATCAGATCAACCATGATCTTATTGGATGGTGGAGGAGGCTTGATAGGCAAAATGGCCTACTCCTATTGCTATTTCTTATGAACTAATTGGGCAGGGTAACAATACAGCTTGAAATCTTGTATTCTTGCCAAGATGATGTGTGTACAATAGAATCACATTGCATAATTTACCCATTGATAAGTTAACAAACAATATGATCAATACAAATTTCTTTAAAAAGATTTCCTTCAATTGCTTTTCTTTCTAGTTGATGAGTGCAATCCGAAAAGGTTCAGTATCTGGAAGCAGATTGGCTATTTTGATGAAATCTGCGGAAGAGAATCTGATTAAAGGAGATGCTATTCCTGTGCACCGCAGTGGAGGAGGCTTGTGAGTCTTGCTCACTAAGTGCAGTATTGGCCAAAAGGGAAAACAAGATTTCCAGTTGTTGATGCGACTGCAGGCACAAAACTTGATACTGCAGGACTTTTATTTTGCACTGTTTGAGCTTTACTCCTGTTGAACTTAGTAGATGCATGAAATTCTGTATCTTCCTTCTCAAAGTCTTTTCTTCGACCATTGTGCTTCACAACAATCTGATTGTTGCATTATATTAGTAAATTATTCAAATATAACATATCTTTATATCTTGTGTAAATTTTGATAACTAAAGTAATTGTAAAATCTTCTGTATTTCACCAATTGAGATTAATGCAAAACAGAATAATGGATCAAAGTACAACATTTATCCTCCGTCCTGCTTGGGAAGAGGGAGAGTAATTTTATCTGTCTATGCCAAAAGTGGTAAATGTAAAGTAACTCAAAAGCGTATGAATGATTTTCATGTTTTATGGGCAGTGTCTCTGGTGGATAAGTCTTTTGCATTATGCTGTCTGGAAGATATAGTTTTTATTTGATACAACCCATTTTTATTTTCCATTCAACTGCTCATCTATTACTCAAACCCAATGGCTTCAATACTTTATATTGCAATCAAAGGCTTTGCCAGTGACTTATTCTCTCACCCTATAATAGAGCTTATCAAAGAAGAATGTACTGATGTTATTCATATGCCCATCTACAAATCTGCAAATATTTGTACTTTCCTTTAATAAAACTTTGATTAGGTTTGATGCGAATATAATGAGTAATTGTGCTTTTCATCAGGTTTAATAATAGGTTTGCTGGGGGTCACGTTTTTCTGACTGTTTGGGCCAGATTTTCACTAATGGCTCAAGAATTGAAAGTTGGGCCACTTCCTGGCGTTGCATTCCCGAGGTCTGAGTGAACCTGCACATACATGTTATTTTCACCCTGTGAAATCAGGGGCTGGCTGAAGTTGGGGCTGCTGCTTCCCATTGTGGACCTGGGGTGGGTACAGAGGCGGGTGGATGCTGAGGCCAGCATTTTAGAAGGCCCGCTTCCGCTTACTGGCACATCGACTCAGTTCTGTGGGTGATTGTTGGGCCCCCTAGCCGTCACCCCTCACTATCCACTCCCCATGCCCCCTTCATACTTCCTATCCCCACCTATACCATCTCATATCTCTCATGCCCCCTCCATTTCCACTGTTAACAAACCTCATAAGTTTTATAATAATACTGGGAAGTCTTTGCTCATGAAATTAAAAAAAAACATTCAAACTCCACATGAAAGAATTTCTCCTGTTGTAATCTTATAAAAACTGTTAGTCAAACACAGGCAATGACATTCCCCTCAAAAAAACCCCTCTGCTTTGAAATGCTCATAAATCTGTCAAAATAAACAAACAAGCATTCAAAACCTCTTAAACCACTTCAATCCTATTAGCTGTCAGTCCTCTTCACAGCAGTGTAAACAACACCTGCTGAGCTAACTCCATTAGTGAGGATTGGAACTCAGCCATACATTCATTATGAAATTCCACTGCGTAACTGAATGAACAAACCCCCCAGAATTCAATGCAATTGAGTCTTTAAAGTTACCTGACCAGATTGCCATCTGCTCATTCTTTTCAAAGGCTGTACAGATGAAGTTTCAATAAAATAAATCTGGCATATTGTCAACTATTTCAAAGGCTCACCCGATGTCTGGATTTTAAATCAGTGTAAAAAAACAAGGGGCAGTGTCCAGATGACACACTAAATTTAGATTTTCAACACTGTTGAATGCAGAGTAGCACTTTATCCACTGGATAAAGTACTCTAATGCATGTGAGCACTTACAAAATGCTGATCACCTTAATGGTCTCTTACTATTTAGGGATAGAACCAGATGATCAACCACTGCATTATAAACATACTTACATTATCATACAGCATTATCTTATATTTGAAGTTGGCAAGAGCTTTTAAACTTATCTGTCAAAAGCTTCTCAACTCAGGCTTCTCCCAAGGCTAATGAACTGATTGACCTGACGTGTTTCATACATGCTTCATGAACCTACTCATCTCACTGATGATGTCAATCTCTGGGAAATTCACAATTGAGCAGGCAATTAAAAGGCTGAACCTGAAATCTCTTTGGGAATCAGGTGAAAAATGTGAATTTAAGGTCCCCCTTTTGCATCTATATTCAGATGCCTGACATGGATTTGCCCAGTGTCAAATCATCAAATTCCGGACCTATATCAGTAAACATTATTTTGATGCCACACCAACTGAGAAATTTGTCCCGTTATCCAAGTGGAAATTGAAGGCAAAGAAGACTGATTTTAGGGCACAACATTCCATGTCCTAAGAGAACAAGAGATAATGGGTTGGACTAACAAGTGTTAGGCCCCCTTGACTGTTCTAGTGAGGCACCCAACGACTATTTCATGAACCTTTCCATGAAATCTGTTGGGCATTCAGTAAATCAAAGGCTACGCCTGTTCCACTCACCTTTTTATATCATAATGTAACCTAACCAGTGGAACCTAAAGGGTCTGCTGGAGACCACCAGCAAAAAGTTAAGCTAATCTTTTTAAACATTCGTTTATATATTTTCTTCTACCCTTCCATAGACTTTTCAGAGACCCAAATTTGTCCCACAGTGACCAGTTTACTGTGTCTGGAGGCTCGTCAGACACTTGCAGCTTGGCACAATAATTAAATTAAGTCCAGGGCTCAAGATCTTTAGGCTGACTTGTTCAGGCACATTTCAGACATGCCACAAGTTTTACCCTGATAGTTGGGCTAATTAATTCCTCATTTAATTTTTTTTTAAATTAAGTATGTGCTCATTGACCCAAAAGCAGTAAACTATGTCCTGTAAGTTGGAAAAACACTAGTGAACACAAAGAATTCACAATGCAGTGAAGGGAAGATAGGGACACATCCGCTCAATAATGCTCACCCTCCCTAGCCCCCTGTGTGGCTGTTAGCACAAGAATTGAGGCATTAAGTGTTTTCTACTGGCCTAAGTTTCAGGCCCGGAGTATTTTATCTCCAAGACTCCTTTAAAAGCTGGCAGCACAGGAAGATTAGTTCACTCTCTGGCACGGAGCAACTTGCAGGCATGGGGCAACGAGATGGTTTCAGGAGGATCTTGTGGAAAGAAAGGGGCAGAGTCTGCAACGGTGGAGATCACAACTTTCCTACTGGAGCTGTCCACTTACTGTGAAAACTGCTTCCCCACTCAAGCCCCCCTTAAAATTCCATCAGGGTCTTGCTGACATTATGGGGTCCTGATTACTATTTATGGGTGAGACTTTTGCTTGAATCCATCTGATAGCTCATTCACCATTATAATCAGTGACGTTAAATCAGAGATTGGTGGGAACAGCAATTTAATTGTTCTGCTCCATTTCCATAGAACGGGAAAAGTTAAAATCATTCTTCCCCTAATCCCACAACCTTGATATTGAAAAACATTTTGCACTGTTCTAATATCCCTACACAATGGTTAAATTCATGTAGCACAATACACAAAATAGCACAGACTGTGACATGGAGGCCAAAGCCTCCCACTTCAGTGAATAATGGGATTATGATGGAGTGGACATGCTCAATACTTACAAACTCTATCTTATCGATTTTGATATTGAGGAGAATATCTCCATACTAGAGAGAGTTTTCTGTTGTCTGGCCATGCTCCTGAACATCATTCCCCACATGAATTGTGTAACATCCCTATGACTTCCATGCATACCTAGGCCCTACTAGGTACTTCTTGCTCAGTGGATGCATCCTTTTCTTCAGTGGTCATTGTGGCTTATTATTGTCCTGACCATGAGGATGTGGAAAAACCTGTTAGTGAAAATATGAGTTTTGCTTCAATGGATGGGGGGGGGGGGGAAATCTGCAGGACTGTATCATAAAGTATAAGTATTTTGAACAATACAATTGATTTTGAATTTACAGAGAAGCATTGTGTACATAATATTGTTTACATATGGTCACGACAGATGTGTATATACGTGTGTGTATGCTTCTTGATAGATATTATTCAATACCTAGTAATAACTGAGACCTGAAGCAATACATGCTTAAGGTTCATATAACAGCCACCAGAATTATTTGAGTTAGAGAAGGTGCTATATCCATGTTCTACAAGATGGGGTATTGAGAAGCCCTTTATTCTGTCTGTGTTTATTTTCTCTTTTGGCACACACTCATTTATGTGTGGTCATAGCAGATTCCAATAAACACTTGCTCAAATAGCCTTTATCAACACAGCCTGCAAATTGAACCTGGGCCCATGTTTCTCCAACCCCCACGTCTCCCCGCCGCTGCCACCATCCCCACCCACCACCATATTTCCCACCTACTACCAATGATTTCCAATCACTTCTAATTAAATAAGGTGCTTTGAAATAAAAATTAAATCAGAGTTTTTCATGCCTTTTCCTTTACTGAATTGATTATATGTGAATGTCAGCATGCAGGTTTCTGTTTTCCAAATTCACCTTTATGCCTGTTTTCAGTTATTTCTTTAATTAGTGATCATTTTAGTTTTATTTGCATTTGGATTTTTCAATGTGTATGGTGCCATTATCTTCAAATTATATATGTTACAATTTATCATAGTTGTTAACACTTAACACATCTTACATAATTTCTAGGTTGTGATTTGGTTAAACATTGTTGTGTCAGAAACAGAAATGCAAGGCAATAAGATAAATTTACAATTTAGTGCTTTTTATCATAATACAAATTAAATGCATACATCATATTGTGAAACTTCAGGAAAATTTGTTTTGTACTCAGATGTCAACTCTTGGCACACTGATTATAACTTAATAGAATATTTTGATGTCTACTGGCTACTGTTATTACACACTGTAAAATACGTTGATTGTATACAAATAGTCATTTGGTAGTGCAGAACTTGAGTATTGCTGAAAAGTGACATTTTGTCAAAGCTTTTCGTCTTGCACTCATCAGGACAATTGCAAGAATACCAATGCCAGGGGAAACAACAATGCTTGGCAGTTAGCTGACAGTCACTGTTAACAGGTGCATTCTCCAAGGCAATACTTTTGCCAATCCACTTGCTAAACAATCAGCACTCTCTTCTCATACAATATAAAGTTGTTGCTTCCCCTGATATTGGTGTTCTTGCGATTGTCCTGATGAGCGCAAGATGAAAAGCTTTGACAAAATGTATTTTTTTTAGCAAGACTTTGATTCTGCTGATTTCTCCCATGGACTATGCAAAAAACAAATTTATGCCCCTTAGAATACCATTTCATTTATATAAGGATTTCCACACACTGTATTTAGCAAAGTAGTAAACAATTTTGTAAACTTTCATTAGATTTATATACATTACAAATATATTTTTAAATGTTCATGCACAGTATTTAATTCATATGTTTGATGCTATTTAAAGTGAAATACAGGCAGTAATTAGTTGTTATTGTAGAAATATAGACCATCCACTTCCTCCTAACATTAAAAACATTCAGAAATAAGCTTTGAAAATGCTCAGGAGTTTTATTGTTTAAAGTTAAAGTGTACTGAAGGTTAGTACACCTTTTGGCTTTTAGTACACTCCAGATTCAGGTTGATTATACCACGATGTTTGTATTTGCACATTCAAAACAACTTCAGTCACAGAAGCAGAAGTAAGGCTACACCCAAACTGTCTGATATCAGTAGGATTCTAAACAGAAATGCAAGGCAAGAAGTTACATTTACAATTGAATTATTTTTTTAATCATAACACAATTAAAACACACACATATTTTGGAATTTCAGGAAAATTTGTTTGTACTCTGAGATTTAAACTCTTGTCACACTCATGTGACATGTAGTGAATTCTAAAGGCATGTTACATTTTTTAAAAATGTATTCTGACAACACATAAGTGAAAATTTAATTTGAAGAAGACTTTTAAAACAAATCAGAGTTTAATTGCATTAAACTGAAGATGAACCAAAAAGGCTGATGTAGCGTAGGATGCAGAGGATCAAAATACCTCTACCCATGGCTGTTCTGCAGAATTTTGGTTAATTTTGTTGTGAAGTGCCCACACTGTTGAGGACACTATTTTAACTTTTGTATCATTTTTACTAACATTAAAACTTTTGGTGTACAAATGGTGTACAATTTTGAAATAAAAAGAAAATATTCTTAATATGCCTTGCTTTTAATTGAAAAATATTTGAGAGGATGACTCAGTATGAATACATCAGTATGGTACAGTGTAGAGCATCCTCTAGCTATTTTGCTCTTTGTCCCAAAAATAAACGAATTATCTGTATCACTATAGACAATGTGTGAGACAGCTAGTGTCATCAGTGATTGTATTTTCATTTCTCTCACATGTTCTAAAATTGTGCTTGAAACTTTTTGGCATGAATTTTTGCGGATACCCACTGTGCTAAATGGGACAGATTTCAAACAGGTCTAGCAACTCAAGACTGAGCAACCATATGATGCTGTGGGCCATCAGCAGCAGCAGCAGAATTATACTCAACCACAACCTGTAACCTCATAGTCTAGCATATCCCCCATTCTACCATTACCACCAAGCCAGGGGATCAACTCTGGTTCAATGGAGGGCATGTCAGGAGCAACATTAGCTGTACCTAAAAATGAGATGTCAACCTGGTGACCATTTGTGTGCCAAATAGCATAAGCAGCAAGTGACAGGGCTAAGCGATTCCACAGCCAATGGATCAGATCTAAGCTCTACAGTTGGCCGCATCCAGTCGTAAATGGTGTTGGACAATTAAACACCTTACTAGAGGAGGAGGCTCCAAAATATCCCCATCAATGATGGGGGGAGCCCAGCACATCAGTGCAAAAGATAAGGCTGAAGCATTTTCAACAATCTTCAGCCAGAAGTGCCGAGTGGATGGTCCATCTTGGCCTCCTCCAAAGGTCCCCAGCATCACAGATGCCAGTCTTCAGGCAACTTGATTCACCCCACGTGATATCAGGAAATGCTGAAGGCACTGGATACTGCAAAGGCTATGGGCCCTGACAATATTCCAACAATGGGACTGAAGACTTGTGCTCCAGAATTTGCCGCGCCCTTAGCAAAGCTAAGTACAGCTACAACACTGGCATCTACCTGGAAAATTGCCCAGGTATGCACTGTACACAAAAAGAACAAATCCAACCTGGCCAATTGCCACCCCATGAGTTTACTCTCAATCGTCAGTGAAGTAATGGAAGGGGTCAGAAACAGTACTATCAAGTGGCACTTGCTTAACAATGACCTGCTCTTAGCTTTGGTTCTGCCAGAGTCACTCAGTTTCTAATCTCATTACAGCTTTGGTTCAAACATGGACAAAAGAGCTGAACTCCAGAGGTGAGGTGAGAGTGACTGCCCTTGACATCAAGGCAGCATTTGACTGAGTGTGGCATCAAGGAGCTCTGGCAAAACTGGGATCAATGGGAATCAGGGGAAAAAACTCTCTGGTTGGCGCACAAAGAGAGATGGTTGTGACTGTTGAAGGTCAATCACCTCAGCTCCAAGGCATCACTGCAGGAGTTCGTCAGGGTGGTGTCCTCGGCCCAACCGTCTTCAGCTGCTTCATCAATGACCTGTCTTCAATCATAAGGTCAGAAGTGGGGATGTTCGCTGATGATTGCATAATTCGCGACTCCTCGGATACTGAAGCAGTCCATGTCCAAATGCATCAAGACCTAGACAATATCCAGGCTTGGGCTGACAAGTGGCAAGTAACATTCACGCCACACAAGTGCCAGGCAATGACCATCTCAAACAGGAGAGAATCTAACCATCGCCCCCTTGACATTCAATGGCATCGCTGAATCCCCCACTATCAACATCCTGAGGGTTACCATTGACCAGAAACAGAACTGGACTAGCCACATAAATACTGTGGCTACAAAACTAGGTCAGAGGCTAGGAATCCTGCTGGGAGTAACTCACCTCCTGGCTCCCAAAGCCTGTCCACCATCTACTAGGCACAAGCCAGGAGTGTGATGGAATACTCCCCACTTGCCTGGATGCGTGCAGCCCTGACAACACTCAAAAAGCTTGACACCATCCAGGAAAAAGCAGCCCGCTTGATTGACACCCTATCTACAAACATTCTCTTCCTCCACAACCAATGCACAGTG
The DNA here is from genome assembly GCF_017639515.1 of Carcharodon carcharias. NCBI lineage: Eukaryota > Metazoa > Chordata > Chondrichthyes > Lamniformes > Lamnidae > Carcharodon > Carcharodon carcharias. The sequence goes on along the minus strand of NC_054478.1, from coordinate 68,733,843 downwards.
GCAACAGTGTGTAAAATCTACAACATACACTGCAGGATCTCACCACGGCCCCCTAGTCAGCACCTCCCAAACCCACAACCACTACCATCTAGAAGGACAAAGCTAGCACATGCATGGGAACACCACCACCTGGAAGTTTCCCTCCAAGCCACTCACCATCCTGACTTGGAAATATAACGCCTTTCCTTCACTGTCGCTAGGTGAAAATCTTGGAACTCTCTCCCTAACAGCATTGTGGGTGTACCCACACCACAGGCAGCTCAGCATCTGTGATGCTTTGTGTATATTTTTATATTTCTGTGTTTCTGCATATATTCTGTGCAGGTAAGCGTAAAGCTGTGTCTGTGTGTGTCCAGGGTTAATCAAAGAAGAGGTTGTTGGGGTCAGATTGTGAAATCCAAGGCATGAAAGATTAAAGGTGTTATCTTTTTGCATTTTGTAATGAGTCCTTATGGTGGGTCTTAACTTACAAGTAAACAGAGTGGATCTGAAATTTGCATTTGGGGATAAGAGTTGAAATTGATGTGCAGCTGTGCATTTCAAAGGTTACCTCAAAGGTAAAAAAAAAACATTTGCCTTTTACAGGAGATTTGTGAATATACAGGAGCAGGCGTTTTAAATTTTATTGACCCAAAATAGAGAGGAAATCGGAACATTAAAGCTTTGAATGTTTGGGAAGCTAAGTTTACGAAGGGGTATTGAAGACAATGGAGAACTAAGATGAAAGGGGTGAAAAGGGTATTTATAAAAACAGGGTTTCAGCTATTGAGTTGCTGAGTGAGGGGGTAGGGGGAAGTCCCACTGAAGGCCAATTCTTGTGTGTTTGGTATGTGCTGAAAAAGCTGTGAAAGTCTTTAAATTAAAAAAAGCAACTCAGTTTTCGGCCAGGAGACTAGTCGTCCTGTGAAACAGGTTTTTTTGATCATCCTTTGGAAAAACCATATCAGCATAGAGCTGTTCTAGGAAGTTGTGGATTGTACTTCTATTTGAAATGAAAGCAATTTCTCTGTTTTGGTAATATGTCCTGGATTTTATGGTTAAAAATCTATAAGGGCTGTTGCCAAGAAGTTAGTTTTATTGTGTACCTGTGATAAAGCATTTTGGGGGTTATTTTGGTAAGATTTTTCTAACTGTGTATCTTTTATCTTGTGCATGTTTAAATTTTATCTTTTAATAAACATTTAATTCTTCAAATTTTAAAAGTTATCACTGGAGTCCTGTGCTTTGTGTGCTTTTGCCCGGATGAGTTCAGCTCCGACAACACTCAAGACGTTTGACACCATGCAGGACAAAGCAGCTCGCTTGATTGGCACCTCATCCATCAGAATAAACATTCACTCCTTCCACCACCAATGCACAGTAGCAGCAGTGTGTACCATCTACAAGATGGAATGCAGGAACTCACCAAGCCTCCTTAGTCATTACCTTCCAAACCCACGACCACTGCCATCTCGAAGGATAAGGGCAGCAAACACATGGGAACACCACCACCTGAACGTTTCCCTCCAACTCACTCACCATCCTGACTTGGAAATATATCACAGTTCCTTCACCTTCATTGGGTCAACTTCCTGGGACTCCCTCCCTAACAGCACTGTGGGTGTACCTACACCACATGGACTGCAGCAGTTCAAGAAGGATGCTCACCACCTTCTCAAGGGCAATTAGGGATGGGAAATAAATGCTGGCCTATCCAGCGACGCCCACATCCCATGAATGAATTAAAAAATCAGGTCTTTAAAGTGAGAGTATGAATACAAATGCTTGTTTTTATAAGGCATTGGAGGAAATTAAATGTAGTGAATTTTTTTTAATCAGTGAGAGTTTTTTTAAATAGTGAATTCATCAATAGACATTTAACAGCTTTATGTAATCATAACATGGATCTTGAGGACTCTCCATGGTGGATACTGGGTGATCTGGCATTGGAAGGTGTAAGGCCAAAGAGTGTTGGGGATTAGTGGCATGAGTTGGCACAAAGTTGGCATAGGGGCCATAAAGAGCCATGGGGGTGGGGAGAGGGACATAGGTTGGTATGCAGTGCATAAAGGGCCATGGGGATGGGTAGAGAGGCCTAGGTTGGCAAGGAGAGTATGAGGGTCATGGTGTGTAGGTAGAGGTGCATAGGTTGGCCTTTTCCACAGCCCACCTCTGCACCCAGCAGTCCCTGTGGCTGCCTCTGAACTCTTTCTGGGTCAGCAAACCTGACTGCCATTTCACCTGCCACCAGAACGAAAATCAGACCATCTGGATCAAGTTTGTGGAGCCAGGAATTATCATGATTTGTGTATGTGTGTTCTGCATGTGTCCATTGTACTAATTTAAGCAATATGCAATGCTATTACACACAGAAAGCTGAGACCACAGCTCAGATTTTCACAGAATTGTGGAGATGCTACAGACCTTTAAGAAGGGCTGGAAAAACCCAGATCTGGAAGTCCTGCCCTCATTTCCAATAGGTTCCATTTTCACTGGTAGGGGAAAAGGGAGCAGGCGGTGACTCACCTATGAGGGAAGCCCAAACTCAACAGGGCCATTTGAATTCACTGCTGAGTTCAAATAGACCTCATTTTCAATACAGCAAGTGTCTTAATCCATACTGCAGGAGTTAGGAATGTTTACAGTAGTCATAAATGCTCTTAAAGGGTGAATAAGGTCTGTAGCATTGTCAAGCTATGAAGTTATTTCAGTTCTCAGCCCTTTAAAAATTAAAAAGCAGTTTGCCCTGTTTCAGTGAGAGTTGAAAATATAAAAACAAAATTGCGGATGCTGGAAATCCAAAACAAAAACAGAATTACCTGGAAAAACTCAGCAGGTCTGGCAGCATCGGCGGAGAAGAAAAGAGTTGACGTTTCGAGTCCTCATGACCCTTCAACAGAACAAGTTGAAAAGAATCTGTTCTAGCAGTTACAATAGCTTGTTGACATTACCCATGGGTTGCCATTATGTCATTATGAATGCTTGGCTATTTTTCACAACTTATAATTATCTCAGTAGGGGTCCTAAGTTCACAGTTTGATTGACAGTTCAATGAGATTATTATATGGGGTTGTGAATGGGGTTCTTTGATATGGGGTTATGAATACAAGTCTGTTTTGATAAGGGGTTAATTACTTGAGGTGATTTAAAGCTTTGAATGGATTTTCATGAATGGGAGTGTTTTTAACAATAGTAAAAGCTGTCAAAGATATTTACACCTTTATCTCACCACAACATGGCTTCTGACTTCTGCTAATGGTGGATATAAAGTAGGTTGGCATGGAGCATGTAAGGGTAAAAGGTGGGTGGGGGCATGGGTTAGCATTAAGTTGGCATGGGGGCATGCAAGTGGCATGGGAGTGGGTGGGGTGGTGATGGGTTGTGAGAGGTGCAGGCTAGAGGGCCTAAAATTTAATGGAAAAACTTGGGCAAAGTCCCAGATAACTGAGGCAAGCCTTTTAAACAACCCCTTCCGCGCTCAGTAGCCACTGTGGCCAACTTTAATCTGAGGTGGTGGGCCCAAATCCATCCCACACCCATTCCCCGAGAACAATGCCTATTCAAGGGAGTTCTCCCAGATGGGTGCAGCAAGCCAGGAAATTTCCTGACTCATGCTTTCTGCTTCAGGAGTGAAAATCCGGAACCAAGTGTAGCTAAATGATCTGTGCTATATCATTCTATGACGTAAAGTGGGGCTAGGAGATGGGGATAATTTAGCCAAATGTAATTCAGTCCCCATTTTAAAGTCATACATTCTGACCGTATTTTTATTTCTATTTTGTTTCCTATTCTAAATCCTGTGCCCAGTCTATAACATAAATTGTCACACTGTAATTACGCCATCAAACCAGTGGTAACACTGCAGTGCTCCAACTGGGATAAGAGTGTAATTACAGTGTGACAGCCAACTTGGCAGATTCCATTATAAATGTGGAAATGTACAAAGATGCAAGATTTTTGAATGAGAGTTAAATGCATGTATACCAAAAGCACAGAGAGAGGAATTATCAGGTAGATGATTTATTTATCACTTGGAAGAGTACGTTTTCAAATTTGTGCCTAGACATAAAGCTAGTTTAGCATTTCAACTGCCCATTACAGAAACTGCCTGACTGATAAAAAGCTAGATCCCAATTAAGTGCAGAATGCAGCAAAATTTTGCGCTAATCTAATTTAGACTAAGTCTTCCTATACTGTAATTTTGAAAGTTCCTATCATCTGTATCTGCTATTCATGAGCCTAAGCACACAGGCAAACAGACAGATTAGGATTGTCATCCTGTATCTGCTCTATTAATTCTAAGTTTAAATTAATTTTGGAAGTGCATTGTCATCATTAAAAATGGACTGTCTCACATCCTCTATTCAACAGTCAGTCTGATTTTAACTCTGTACAAGAAAATATGCTCCTCTGCAGCTCACTCGTCCTTAAAAAACAAATAGTTACCTTAGTTTCTGATGTATAACTGTGCTTGACCTCTACGCAAACCCTAAACATCCCACACTCCTCGGGCTGTGACATACCATCAATCGCAAGCTGATAAAAGAGTTCAGTATGACATAACACCAGAGCTGTTGAATGACTTAGTGCTGATAAGAACAGGTCAGGGTACTGACATCTCTTAATCTGAGATTCATTCAAAGCTGGTTTCTGAAGTGAAATAATCCAAGCCTATGCAGTTTATTTGTTCCCAATGGAAGATCGTTGGTACACCTAGAAATTAGTGTTGAAAAGAGCTATTTAGAACTGCGCTATAATATGTTTATTATTATTTGAAAAATGCATAAAGAAGAGTCTAGTCAAATTTTCAGGTGTACAGATGCCACATAATATTTTACATGCCGATAATGGTGATGGATTAAGACATTCTCGATTTAGAGTGGTTTAAGCCGTCTTCTGAACTCAAGTCCATTCTACTGCTTTGAAACATTGCTAGGATAATGTGGCTTATATTGACTGGATATTTTTCAAATCAATTTTTCCCCCTACCCTCTCCTGAAAATATTGAAGCATGTCTGTGGCACAGTTCTGTTAAAACCGATCACCCTCAATATCTTGTACAAATGAGAATTATCATGTGCGTACTCTGATAATGGCTGTATAATAAGCTCCAAAAACTGGACTGCCCAGCGCCCATACTGACATGATATCCAGTGCAATGGTGTCGGGTTGTGTTCTCCACGTCATTGTGCCAGAAAGCAATGATACAGTCATGCAGTCAACAGGTGGCCCTAGGAGCTGGTAACTCTTTTGAGTACAAACATGTTCCCATCTGTTCCTATTCAGATGAAGTTACATTGTTTCCCATTGTGAGATTTGAACTCTTGATCTTGGGGTTGCAAGCCCAGTAACTCTTTTGAGCACAAACATGTTTCCATCTGTTTCAGATGGAGTTACATTGTTTCAGATGGAGTTACATTGTTTCATAGTTTGCCATTGTGAGATTTGAACTCTTGATACTCTTTTGAGTAAACCTGTTTCCATCTGTTTCAGATGAAGTTACATTGTTTCATAGTTTGCCATTGTGAGATTTGAACTCTTGATCTTGGGGTTATAAATCCAGTACCATAACCACTTGGCTATTTAGGCCAAGCTCTAGGAACTGGTAGCCCACCCATCATATTCAAGTAGTCAATTAATGGGTACTTGAGCTCATTAGCAGTCCAATCGACTGCAATAACATGGGCTGAATGCGTTAATACCTTCAGAGTGTGGGAAAAACGCCAGGTGGTTGCTTGTTAGGATGGGTTTAAAGGCTGCAGTTGGGTTCAGTGTTTGATTTTGGAAGTCCAGTCTGCAGAGAGTTGTGTGTGTCACTATTCTTTGAAGGTGTGTATATAGGCGTTTTAACCCCAAAAATTGCCTGCGGACTTGTGCACTTAGTGCCTCATCTGCACTTCAGCCTGTGTGGTTTGAGCAACATGGGAATAGTGGTCTCCATGGAGGAGACATCCTCCACTGAGGAGGAGATTGAGAAGGAGAGGGACCAGGCTAAATGGTCAGGGACAGGAGGCACAGGAAGTGCATAAGGGTGCCCAATCCGTACAGGAGCAAGGGGCTGCTGAGGGCAGGAATTTGCAACCACGGAGGCATGGAACAAGGCCTTATCCTCCCACTCGAGTATACAGGGTGAGAATGAGTTGCCTTCAAATGTCTGAGACACAGCATCGGAGGAGTCTCAGACTGTCAAGAGCCACAATAACCCCTCTATGTGAGATGCTGACTGGGGACATCGCTTCCAACTGCGTGAGGCGGGGTCATCCAATGCCAGTTGCTGTGAAGGTTACTGTGGCGCTGAATTTTTTTGCCACTGGATCCTTTTCAGGCTGCATGTGGAGATCCCAGCAGAATAATGCAGCCTGCTGTCCACAGTGCATTAATGACTTCACTGATGCAATGTTCCAAAGGGCAGGTGAGTATATTGTATTCTCCATAGACCGCCACAGTCAATTTGAACAAGCCAGAGGGTTCGCGACAATGGTAGGTTTCCCCAGGGCTCAGCGAGTGATAGACTGCACACATGTTGCCATAAAGCCTCCAGCAGGCCAGCCCTGCACATCTATAAACAGGAAGGGCTATCACTCTGTAAATGGGCAATTAGTGACCACCATCGGAAAATTATGCAGGGCTATGCTAGGTAACTGGGCAGCAGCCACAACTCCTACATTCTCAGGAACTCCCAGGTGCCAGACATGTTTACTGGACCTGATGACCTGGATGGATGGCTGCTGGATGACAAGAGCTACTGTATGAAGAAATGGCTCTTGCCACCAGTGAGGACAGATGGAGTGAGGAGGTATAACAGCAGCCATGGCACAACCAGAGCCATCACAAAGCAGGCAGTTAGGCTCCTAAAGATGAGGTTCTGATCCAGAGTGCCGCTGATGGTCATTGTGCATGGCGCTTTGCACAACCTAGCACTTCAGGGAGGGATGCCCTGGAGGAAGGGGAACCATAAGAAAGCAGAAGTTCTTCTGAGGATGAGATTGGTGAGGACATGGAGGCACCACCAGACAGAGAAGTTGAAAGGTCTTGCACAGGAGTGCATGGATGGCCGTGACACAAACAAAGCTTTAATAATGCAGAGGTTCCAGCAGATCATGCAGTCAATGCCTCTGAGCTGCTGAAACACCAGGTGCATCTCTTTCATCCCATCTCCACAAAAAACTCATTCCAAAAGTCACTTCAGTACAATCACCGTAGCAATCCATTAACTCTTGTTGCAGCTTGACACACACCTTCACATAAGAATCTGCATGGACCACATCTCCTGCCACTTTCTGAAACCACACATAGTCCACTCAACCTCTGCATGATGCCTATAAAACACATAGTTTATTTACGTATGGCAAATTCCCTTATCATGGAAACAAAATCTACACACCCCCAAGTGAACCGATATGTGCTTATTGCTGAGTCTTTCTCAATCTCTTCCATGTGCTGCAGTATGTTGCTCACCCCTCACATTCAGCTGCAGTGGAGAGCAGCTGCTGATCCATGTGCCCTCTTCCCCTGGACTTTCTCGGATGTCCTCTGTGCGGGTGAGGCCTTGACCCGGGCACGTTAAAAGTCTGCAGAGCAGCAGCAGACTCTTCTGTCGTCGCAGCCCTCGAGGTACCAATGGTGGAGGGCAGACGGGTTGAGGAGAGAGTGCCCCAATCAGAAGTGCCCTGGGAGGTGCTCCCAGATGGCCGCAGCTGCTGCTCGACTTCTGACATGAGGACCGATTGGATCCCCTTACTGAGAGGGACCAGGACCTGGCTTAGTGTCCAGGTTCCCAGTCCTCCTGTCGCCCTGGCCCTGAGACCCTAATCACAGAGCCAGACCAATGGGGTACAGGTCAGTGCACATATCCATGATTACTTCTGTAATCTGCTGGGTCTCACCCTCCAAGACAGGAGCCATCCATGTTCATCGAGGGAGCATGGCGTTCTGAACAGCAGGTTATTACAGTGCACATGACCTGGAAGGACACCTCCAGAGTCTCTGCCAGAACATGCAAACCCTCTCGTATCTCCGCCAAATCTCCATGCATCATCTGCTGCCTTACGGCTGACTTCAGAGGCTTATCATCTGACTGGGACTCAGTCTCTGTATCACCTCAACGATTCCTTCTACTGCATGTGCCTGGCCCACCACACTCCCCAACAGCTGCACGTTTGACCACACAGAGGCCTTCCTCCAATCTTGCCTCTGCCAAATGAATGCTTCTAATCACTCGCTGAAAGCTCCAGAACCTTCTCCTCCATGGATGTGAGGATGGCCAGGTCGGCCACAGTGCCTACTGTCCTGCTCCTCTTCCTGGCATTATGGGCCCTCTTCTCCTGCAATGAAGCGTGTAAGTTTGATGATTTAGATTCTCAGATTGCGCTTCCCCTTCTCCAATGCTCGAAACCCTGCCAAGGTGCCAGTATCTGTTCTGGTGCTTGGTGCAGCAGGAGGATATGATGCTGAACCCTCCGAGGTTTCCTCTTCCTCCTTGAAAGCTAGTGTGGGTCCCTTGGGGCTTGGGGTCAGTGTTGTGGATAGTTCACCTGCGCAGGAGATAAAAATGAAGGGCGGTTATGGCCATTCCCTACGTTTGTGACGTGTGCAAAGACACACCCTTCAAATACAGTGATGCTACAGGCGGAATGAGATATTACTTTGTTAGTATTTATCAACTTCCACAATGCAGACACTCTTTCCTTCTTGATCCAAGAGAGACTTTGAACACAAAAACCATTCATACCAGCATACCAGGCATCATGCACCCTCCCCTTAGCCCTCTTGAACACCTCTCTTTTTCAACTGATGATAATGCCCCTTCCAATCTCACCACTCAGAGGCCTTCCTCCAATCTTGCCTCCGCCAAATGAACGCTTCTAATCACTCGCTGAAAGCTCCAGAACCTTCTCCTCCATGGATGTGAGGGTGGCCAGGTCGGCCACAGTGCCTACTGTCCTGCTCCTCTTCCTGGCATTATGGGCCCTCTTCTCCTGCAATGAAGTGTGAAAGTTTGATGATTTAGCTTCTCAGGCACACTCATTCCTTCACACTTATGCCCTGTGACAATTCCACAGGCTGCACAATGATTAGCAACCAATAGCCTGTGTGCCTTCTGAACCTCATGCCTAACACCACCACCGCAACCCCCAATACCACCCCTACATGGGCCTCAAGGTCATGAACAGTGTCATTTGTGCATCATGTTGCCTCTGATTTCTGAGCATTGCACAAGGCATTACCCAGATAGAGCCTTTCCATGACCTTCTGTGGACACCCATGTCCACAGTGGAGACTTACTCACCCTTGCAGATCTTAAAAGATCATTGAGCCTCTTTCAGCATTGCCCCCATGTTCTAGGGATGACCCCAACACTGCTGGCTTCTGCGGCCACCTCCATCCAGGATGCCCTGGTCATCCATCGGCTGGTGGGTGATAATCGGAGGATTGCCGCATGATCCTGGAACAGCAGGAGGGAGGGAGTGAGCCACCTACTTCCGGGTCTGACTCCTGCCCACTGCCATGAATCATATTATTCAGCCCAATGTCGACAAACTTCAACTGTAGGAGCATCAGAGTCATCCTGACCTCACATAATGTGCACGCAAGTGCACTTCCAGTAAGAACTGCTGGATAGTGTTTGAATCTCTGATGAGAGACTGAGTTTCCAGTTTGAAGCTATGCAATAGGTCACTTCATATATCTCTGGCCTGGAACTAGACTTGCAATATTGCTGCATGAATGCTTAAAACGGACATGTAAAAAATTTTTTTCTGTTATTTTAACTGAGAAGCTGAAACAAATCTGTAGTTGTCTTACAAGACTAAAGAATTTCATGTGAGTGTATTAAACATTGGTTATACTAATATCACATTGTGTAATTTCAAAGTCATGGTGTTTCCAATTTTTGTCTTCTGACAAGACAGTGCTATTAAGCCTAACTTCACTGAGTTTTGAGGTTATTTTGCTAACTTGCTCGGGTGACTTTTAAGTGATAAACTGAATTGTACTTCTGTGGAACTGAACAAGTGATTTTTAAAAATGAAGCAGTAAATAGTGATAACTAACAAAAATGACAAAACACAGAAGCCCTTAATTTGTAATTGTGGGCAAGGGACACCTTAATTATAGCAGGTCTGACTCTCGATTGAACCCAGCATCAGTGATGGCCAATGGGCTGATGTCGAATGAACATGATAAGAAGCTGGGGCCCCTTGGGAACAGCACGTAGATAAATATTAATGGTTTGGTTGGGGATAGTTGGTCATGGTTAGAAGGGAAGCCCAGCCTATTCAAAAAATGTATTTGTCTTTTTGGCTGCCTACTGCTTCATGCCAGGTGCTCCCAGCAAGGCTGGCATCAAACACCAAACATGGCAGCTGAAGGTTAAAACATCATCAGACCCCATCTTTTGAATTGCAGTGAGGCTCTCGCTGTGCCTGGTGCAACTGCCTGAATGGCTGGCCTGTTAAAATGTCGCAAGGATCAGGTGAGTTGGTCACTACAAACATTTTTAAATTCTTCCATTCCCTGTTATTGATGGACGCAGGTGTTAAAATCAGGTGTCGTAGGACAGACACCAGTGTGTCAAGATTATTATTAGTAGTGTGATATTAGGTTTTTCACTATGTTGGACGTATTCTAATAAGGTTACCAAGGCCCAGCACTACACACTGGTGCTGATACTGAAGGTAATGACTACAGTTGTAACCGTTAATGAGGACTTCTTAAATGTTCACAAAACTGGATTTTACCTAATGAAGCTTACCCAGCTAAATCAATGATAAAAGCTATAATGAGGAGTCAAATCGGTGCTCATTGGAAGCCACTATTGTAAACTCATAATAAAACTTAATCTATAATTGATGTAACTCTAATATATATATACATTTTCTTACCTGAAATAACTTATTTTTACATAGGATACAAGTTAGCAGTCAAGGAGGATAGTTAGAGTGTAATATACCCTTTATAGTACTGAACAATAGACAATAGCAAAGTAGTGCAAAATCGATATTCAAAGTAATAGATATTTAATAGTTGCTGAAAATTGAGATTCATATATTGATATATTTAATTGTGGTCAATTTTAAAATATTTCTACTTTGGATACAACAAAATTTGAATTTTGTTCATGTATTTCTGGTGTCTTAATTCAGTGATGCAGTTTTTATTTTTGTTGACTTCATTTATTTCCTATATAATTATCACTTGTGATTTCAATTGATAAAATCTTTTTATGATCCAAATGAACTAGTTAGTACAGAATGAATGAGATTAGTGTCACCTTTTAATGGTCAACAAATTAGAGGACTCACTCTATGCAACTTTGAAATAATCCAAGTATATTGGCATAGATTTGGAGAGCAGGGTTTTTCTTGCAGGTTTCAGGATCCCACCCTTGGGCTCAAACAGGGTCAGAAGCCCATAGTGTGTGGAAACAGTCACTCATCTGTGATCTTCCCTGAATTGGCCAATTAGTGCCCAGTATAGGCTTGCCATCCTATCAAGGACAGTGTGCACTCTCTTGAAGCTGGAGGGCCAATAGGAGGCTTTCCAGCTTAGAACAGCAGGAAGCTTTTTAAGGTAAGTGAAAGAGAGTGTTCCTCAAGCTGGGGAGGTGCCCTCTCTCTAACATTTTAAACTTTTACATCAAAAACTCATTTGCAGCCAGGCAACCACTGTGGGAATCCTTCATGGGGTGGGCCATGACTGTTGCAGATGTAGGCAAGCAGATAGAGAGGGCCTCTAAGCCTGCTTGGAGTGCTGGTCCCTTGGTCTGCGGATAGGAGCCCATCTCCGGTATACTGGCCAGTGGCATGAAATTCTGTGCCCACCTCCATGTGTCCAGGGCCTAAAGATTAACCCTGGAGTATTAAGTAAGTAAACCCATCACACAGTTTATAAACCTGTCGTGGTTACTTTAGATACCTAGGAACAGGATTCAGGAACTCAAGCTTGTTTACTCATTCAATTAGATCATGGATAATAATCTCACTTATCTGTTTTGTTTCATAACCTTAGCACTTTTGCCTAACAAAATTGACGTATTTCATTTTTGAAATTTTCAATGGACCTTTTTTTATTCATTTGTTCATGGGAGGCAGGCGTCGATGGCTAGATTAGCCCCAACAGTTCTTTGGTATAGTAAGAGATCTAAATTTACACTCCTCTTTGTGTCTAATAGTGCTTCTCATACCTGAAATCCCCTGCTCTAACTTTAAAGTTAAGCCCTTTTATTCTGGACTCCTGCACCAGAACTTTCCCTCTATTAACCTTATGAGATCGAAATCATCTCAAACACATCATTTAGATTACCCATTCATCTTCTATACTTTATTTCATTGAATTTCACTTAGCATTTATAATTTAGATTCAATAGCAAAATTGCTTAAGAAGTCACTGGTTTACTTAAAATGATGTCCATAAAATGTAATTTCGATTGTACGTTTGAATTTAAGGCAGGAAATATAATGTGCATGCACATATGCTATTTCTTAAAATCAAGCAAAAGCTAGCCACAAAAATAAAAGGAAAATATTGCGGATGCTGGAAATATGAAAGAAAAACAGGAAATGCTTGGAAAACTCAGCAGGTCTGGCAGCAGCTGTAGGGGGAGAAACAGAGTTAGCATTTCGAGTCCTATATGACTCTTCTTCAGAGAAGACGACTCTCTTCGGCTCTGGAGAAGAGTCATACGGACTTGAAATGTTAACTCCATTTCTCTCTACACAGATGCTGCCAGACCTGCTGAGTTTTTTGAGCATTTCTTGTTTTTCTTTCAGAAGCTAGCCACAGACCTTTTTGATAGAATTAACATTTTTTCTTCCTTCTTCCCAGGTGGCCAAGAAGCTAAGAACATTCACCACAGCACCCAGCAGTCTCCCAGTAGTTCAGAAGCACAAAGTAGTGACCTTGGCACACCTAGTTATACAATCTCTCTCAGTTCTGTGGGGAATATCTGTCCTCTTTGCTCAGTGAGGTATCTTGACATTATAACATAAATGTGTTTGGGAACATAGGAGCAAACCAACTTCTCCTCAATTCTTGGTACCACATTAATGTTTGGATATGCTGTACCACTGCCCTGCCATGTCTTGTCTTTCAGTTGATCCTCCATTCCCAGGCATAGCACAGATGTAAGTATCTTCAATACTCTTCAATTGTATATACTCTCTAATACATCAAAAAGATGTAGTTACGGATGACTTTGAAAAATCTTTGATTCGTTTCTTGTTTTTAAAAGCCATGCCAATGTATACTGCTGTCATTACTGCAGAAAACCACTGCCTGCTACTTAAGGAATATCAATCAAGCTTTGAAAAATGCTTAGGA